>NC_044315.2:91414881-91579461 GCF_007474595.2 Lynx canadensis
CTACCCATTTACTCTTTTGAAATTCACTCAGCACCTCCAGTGTGTTATTATCCACTAGTCCCATAGGGTACAGATGCACCAACCTAGTGCCTGCTGATGACAGACAGACACAAAAACAAATCCTGATAAAACATGGTCGGGGGGGACGGGCATTCCCCATCGGTGGAACTTATCCGAAGGGACTACATGTGAGGTTGTGCATTGTCCCTGCACCACCTCACCAGGGGCTTCCTGAGGAGAGCCCCTTTGCAGCCCACCCTGACGCTTCGTACCCCCTTACTTTTGCATGTTCTAGAAGTAATACCCTGCCCTTTTGTCTGAATATTCAAATCCTACCCATCCTCAAGGCACAGCTCAAAGGCAAATTTCCCTGCGCTCCTGTGCTCCCGCCAAGGCACTTGTCACACCGCATCCAAACAGCCTCATATGTCTGTGCTCCTCTAGACTGGGGGCTCCTTGGAGGTGCAGAGACTGGGTTCTGTTCACAGCCGCATCTGGGACAGAGTCTATGCAAGAACTGATGCTTTAGAGAAATGTTTATGGGAGGGAGGGAGAAATGGCCAGAGCCCCCTTTGCGACCCACCCATCAGAGTCCTCAGGCTGCTGTCCTTCGGGTCGGGAGAGCTGCCTTCCCTCCCCTCTGTGGACCCACTCGGGAAAACTGCTGGCTGCCTTGAAGACCACCCTCCTAGGCTTGGGAAAGATGCCCCATGCTGCCCCAGCCCCCGGCCCAGCTGGTCCCCCTGTCCTCCCGTTCACCCCCAGGCCAGTCCCCCGGGTTGGCACTGAGCTAAGCCTTCCTGGGAAGGGGGCCTGCCAGGCTCGGCCTCTGGAATTTGAGGAGCCTTTGGAAAGCCCCTGGTCTAGCCCTACCCAGCCAGCTCCCCACCCCAGAGCTTCCTGCCCACCAGAGGCATTTGGGAATTTCTTGGAGGGACTGGCCCAATTCTGGGGCCCATCAGAGATCCCAGGAGATGGGGCTGCACGGCTATCACCTCTCAGAGAGGGTCACTTAGAGAGCCTGCCTGTCAGAGAACCCTAAAGCCCAGACCAACGGCCACAGCCTTGACCACCAGCCCTGGGCACGAGAGACCCCGTTCCCAGCACACACACCCTGCTTAATGTTTAACTTCCTGAGAGATTTTTCACCCATTAACGACACGACATCAACTTTGCACAGATAAGAATGTTCCGAGGAGTCTACCTGAAAATCCACCAGGCGTCACCACCAACGTGCCACACGCCCTCTGGCCATGAGGCTCTCGTCTCGCCCGGTCCAGGGACTGGCGGTGAAGGGCCGTGCTGGGTCGGGGGTGCGGCGGGGATCTCAGGGGCACAGGGCCCCCTTCTGACTTCCCCTTCCTCCGTTGTTTCTAGCCTGCGCTCAAAGCGTGGCTCCCCTCCCAGCTTGCACCGGCATCAGCACTTGCTGAGTTGGTCCCTGGGTACTGCCCTGTGGCCGTCGCCCTCCTGCGGCCCTGGGTGATATATCAGCGACCGTCTTTCTGAGTCAGGCCCCCCTTAAAGCAGATCTGGGGACAGACGAGGATGTAGGCACAAGCACGTTACCAGCAGCGCAGTGGGGAGTGCCGAAGACAGGCAGGAAGAGGGCCGTCACGGGTGGGTTTCTGCCGCAGGTGCTGAGGGCTGGGCTCCCCGGGGGCTCTGAGAGACCGCAGGTGCCCTGAGAGGGGGGCACCTACCCCTATCCTCCAACACCCTGGCTGAGGGGCATCTGTGGCGTTAACCCCTCGGCACCGCCAGCCGGCCTCACCTGCAACCAAACTTTCGGGACGACCCCCCCCCCCCCCCCCCCCCACTGTGGACCCTCCACAGGCCAGCCTCCGTGCAGGTGAACCCGCACGCCCCCCGCTCCTGGGTTCGCCCTGCCAACTCGGGATAGCTCTGCCAGGAGAGGCGACCATCCCCGTTTTGGAGATTGGGACACGGAGGCCCAGACTGGTCACGTGGCCCTGCCAGGTGGCCCGGCCAGTGGGTGGTGGGGCTGGGTTTGCACAGGGTGCTCTGAACCTGTGGGCCACGCTCCCTGAATCTCCAGCCACACAAGCCCGGCCGCGTGCAGGCCTCGGGGCTCAGAGTCAGGAAGAAACCCAAGGTGGCCGCCTTCTCCTGAGCTGCATCCAAGGAGGCCACCCGTGGGGGCGGGAGACCTGGCGTGGCCAGCCCTCCCTCTGCCGCCGTGGGACCTCAGCCGACACGGAAACCCTCCCTTTTTCCATCCGTAAACAGAGGGAGGGGGCTGGGGGCTGATGAATGCAGGCACAAACCCACATGGAAATTCTGAGAACATTCCTGAGGACGGCCAGGCTGACCAGGTTCTCTGGAGAGTCTCGGACAGAAAGTCCAGCGCTTTACCAAGCGCCGGTGATGAGACCAAAACACGCTCAGAGTAACTGGCAGGCAGGCCGGGAGCCCAGGGCCCTGCCTGCCGACCAGACTCGGTTCCGTCTCTTCCCGCCAGGCTCCTGGACTTGGCCCGACGGAGCCCCGGAGAGAAAACGCCCCCCAGAGGCGTTACCATCCTTCACCCCTCGGCTGCACCACCGTGGGGGCCGAGCGTGCAGAGTGAAAATGAGCCCTCCTTCCCTCTCCTGGCTCTCGGCCACCCGCAGTCATTTCTGGAGCGACGCCCAGCTCCCCAGCCCTCCGTGTCGCCTGGCCCAGAGCTTGCAGAAGCCCCCGGAAAAGGGGAGCGGGCGGGGGGGGGGGGGGTGCGCAGAAGCTGGAGTGTAGACTGCAGACACTCTCACTCAGAGTCGTGATGTGATGGGCGGGGCTCCCGGAGACGGTGCCTTTTGCGCAGGAACCTCGACATCAGCCCGTCCGGCTTCGTGGAGCACCTGTGGTGCCAGCCAGGCGCGAGGACACCCTCGGGGGCGAGGACACCCTCGGAGGCGAGGCCGCCACTGTGCTAAGCAGCTCCCGACATGAGCTTGTGGCCCGCGGGGGGGCGACACAGACACGGACCCTTCCCCAGTTCCCACGGGGGTCTCCGAGACTGTCCCCGGGCCCCCAGGGCTCAGCGTCCAGTCAGAGGGGAAGCGGACAGCCAGGGTCAACGCTGCACGTGCCGAGGGTCCCGAGCCAGCTTCCTCCACGCGGAAGGAGATGGGGTGTTCTTTCAGGCTGTTTGAGGCTCATCTCCACGGACGGACACCTTGCTTGTCCCCACTCGGCTCTGGCCACGCAGGGTGGCTGCGACGCGTGCTTCTACATCCAGGTGGCTTCTCGGCAGAGCCCCACCCCTGCCTGGGCCTCCACCGGCAGCCACACACCCAGGAGGGGCCAGCTGCACCCCCACCTGCCAGGGCACTGGCACCTGCCAGCCTTGATTCCTTCTAGACTCAGAGGCCAGCCGTGCTCTCTCCCAGACGCTGGATCCCAGGATCGGAACGACAGGATCAAAATCCCAATCCCGGCAGTTTACCAACGGTGTGCGCCCGGACACTAAGGCGGGCTGTCGGTTTTTTGTCTGGAAGAAGGAGATGCTACCTCGGACTTTGCGGTGAGATGCGCCCAGGGAAGGCAGGTGCTGTGCCCGGCGCGGCCAGCAAGAGTCGCGGTCGGTAGCGTCGTTTTTAGTTTTGTGTTTTTCACTGTGCGTCTCTCCAGCAGGCCCGCCGAGCACGCGGGATTCCCGGAGCCACCACCGTGGCCTTCCAGAACTCCCCGTGGCTTTGGTCTCTGTCCCACGGCAGGGGCGGGAACTGTCCCTCTGGGAGGCGCCTCAGGTGGTGCTTTGACCTCTGGCCCAGCCTGTTTGCCTGGGTCAAGGCGGTGCCCCAGCGGCGGCTCAACCGGGGCGGTGGGGACCGCCAAGCGAGAGCCAGGGCGGGGTGGGGGCCTGGGGACGGCAGAGCCATAGGCACCGTGCTAGACCCTCCAGAAACTTCCGGGGAAACCGAGACCCGGGCCAGCCCCTCTGGCCACCACGGGGTGAGGGTGAGGGGTGCACACGGGCTCACAAATGGCTCTAATTCCAGAGGAATTCATGTGGTTTGTGGCAGAGGGACGAGCCCAGTGCCCCGGACAGAGGACCCTCTCCCGTCCCCGCCGAGCCAGGAGGGGCTGGCCCAGCCTCCCGCACTGCTCGTCGCCCACCGAAGACGGCTGTGGAATCTGGGGCGAGCTGGGGCCCCGGTCGCCAGGTGGCAGGAGAAGTGAAGGCCTGGCCTACAAGATGGCCCGAGCCCACCCCGCCCCACCTGACCGGTATTCACACGCCAGGCACCTGCGGCCCGTGCCTCAGCTCAGGGGAGGCACAGCCCCCGAGCGCCCCACGCCCACCCTCCTAGGCTCTCAGGCCAACAGGGACCCTGTCCTCTCGCCTTGACCCGCCCAGCCAGACACAGGGCCTGCGTGGGTCCTGCCCCGGAGGCTGCTCTCCGCTCTGAGTCCACGTGGGATTCCACAGCCGGGAAGTCGAGACATCTGCTCAGCTACACCCACACCCCGCAGAAAAGCCTCGGCCTCTGTCGTGGACCCACGGGACGAAAAGCCCTTCGGAGGCATGGACCACACTCGTCCTCTTCCCTCAGGAGACATCTGACAAAGCAACCCTCCACCCTCCTCCAGGAAAGCCGGTCCCCCAGGGGAGCGCTGTCTCACATCGGTCAGAACTGCAAACTCACCGGGCTTTCTCTCCTTGCAGCGGCTGCTAGGAAGCTCGGGCTCACGTTAACTGACGCGCAACACGTTCTCGGGTTCCCGAGGTGATGCTCTTTCCCTTCCCTTCTAGATCATCCCTGAGCCTTTTCTTTCATTTCTGTGTTTAAGTTCTGCTTCAGTATTTTTTTTCTAGAAGATTCCCAACTTAGGCGCAGAAAATGTCTAATTGTGAACTGTAGCCGGCCACCTGACCCTGTATAATACGTAAATAACACACAGACGCGCGCAGGCCTCAGAGCCCTCCCCACAGCCCTCTCTCCTGGACGCACCACACCCTAAAGGCTCAACGTGCACACGCTGGCGAGTGAACAGGCCCGCGGTGCTCGTGCCCAGGGCCACGCAGCGCAGTCAAGGAGACCGGCAGGAGGGAGGGAGGGAGGGAAGGGCAGAGCCCCTGCTGAGTGGCTTCTCCAGGACTGGAGGACGCTCCAGGGCAGGGGACAGGTGGGGTGGGACAGGGAAGCACTGGGGCGAGCTGGGATCCAGAGAGGGAAGAGAGAGACAGCACTGCCCTCTGTTATAACGGCCCCTCCGTGTCTGCGGACGCGGGCGGGTTAGGGCCCCTCACCCAGGGAAGCGGCGGCCGCCCCTGTTCCGTCTACAGAGGACGAAACTGAGGCCCAGGCAGTCCTTTAACAGACTGGTGGGCCCCCCAGAAGGCAGGACCTCCTCCCAGGTGCCCCAGCCCCACCACGTCTCTCCCCGTCCAGCACACCTTGTAAGTATTAACGCGTGTCCTCTCATCCCCTGGGAGGCTGGCCTCCCTGCTCTCAATGCACACATCCTCTGCACGCAGCCGGGGCTGGGGCCTGGCAGACAGAGGCCCGGGGCCTGCTTTGCGCTGAGAACGTGCAGACTTAAGGGGTCTCCTCCCGGCCCCCAGTTGTGCACCTGGAAGACGGGAGTTAGTGACTGTTGCTCTCAGAGAGGAGAGAGGAGGCACAGAAACGACCCAGGGGCATGGCCTGTGGCAGGTGCTATCACTTCCCTGCCCCTGGGCTCCCACCCTGTGGACTCCGACCCCCACGAAGAGAGGCCGAGCCAGACGCCTCACTCCGGGAACCGTGAGGGACCCACACCGGCCATTCCCTCCCTTTCCCTCCATACTCACGGCTCATTGAAGGGCTGGGGCCTGCCCTTCACCCCACGGGCAAACCCCGCACCGGGAGACACCAGCGCCGTGGGACTGGCCCGACCCCGTGCCCCTCGCGGCACCCCAACCCAAGCCACCGAGGTCACGGGCTCCCCTGCCCACAACCTGTGCGGCTGAAGAGCCCACTCACGTGGGGACCGTGACGGGGAGCCAGACCTTGGCAAGTTCCCACCAAGGACGGAGGGGCCTCAGGCGTCCGGCCACACAGCCCGCACGTCCTACGTGCCCCGGGAAAGCTGCCCGCGCGGCACTGTGGAGCCCCCTCGGCTAAGCCTCAAAAACAATCCATCCCCACTGCAGAGGGCAATAAAGAAAGGATAATCAGTGTTAATATTACTTATTGTTATTGATTTCAGCTTTAAAGAATTGATTTCCAGTCTGGGCCCCTTTAATGAGGTTCTTTGCAGAAGACGCATGGACGTGGCCGCCACCGTTTGTGGGGGCCTGCCATCCCCCCTCGCCAGGCGGGGGCTGCAAACCCCACGCCCTCGCCGAGGGGAAAGCGGGGACACTGGGAAAGTGACACGTCCCTGCTCTGTCCTCCACCAGGTGCCAACATCGGGGCCTGGGAGGACCCTCGCTCGTCCAGGGACCACCTGCCCTTTCTCCGCACTCACCCCCCTCGGGACCGTCCGTAAGATTTGTGGAGGCTGATGGCCCTGAAAATGAACCTTGCTTCCTGGGCCCTCTGCTGAGCTCTCCCCGGCCAGACGCCCTCCCCCGCCCACCCAGACCCTCTGGTGTGCACCACCCCCTCCCCACCCCGTTTCTTCCGGAATCTTCAGGGACCGTGGAGGCGCTCTCCAGCCTCCCAGGGCTCCTGGGCTCCTGCCCCCCACAGCCCCACCGAGCACCCACGGAGAAGCCTGGGTCTCACTCGACGTTACCCACAGGCGCGTGCTCCGAACCCGGCTGCGGCACACACGGGTTTGTTGAGTGAATGCAGGACCACAAGCGCTCCTGAGCACCTGCTACGTGCCCAGTCGTAGGATCCTAGAACGTCAGATTTAAAAAAAACTTTTTTTTACAGAGACGGAGCCCAGTGGGGGAGGGGCAGAGAGAGAAGAGAGAGAGGGAGACACGGAACCCGAAGCAGGCTCCAGACTCCGAGCCGTCGGCACAGAAGCCCGACGCGGGGCTCGAACTCCCAAACCGTGAGATGGTGCCCTGAGCCGAAGTCGGACGCTTAACCGACGGAGCCACCCAGGCGCCCCTAGAACGTCCGATTTAGAGGACAATGTGACAATTTAGAGACAAGTTCGAGATGGGGAGATGGGACCAGGAGGGGAAGGGGCTTTCCCGAAGCCACTTGTCCCCTCACTGGTGCTCTCCGGGCAGACCACTCTGTTCTGCCAGAGGCAGGGGCAGGAGCGAGACCGAGAGCCCATCTTCACGTGGGATCTTTTTATCTACGAGCAAAGCTCTCCCTCCCAGCCGCATGCCCGCTCTCCCCCCAGGCTGCCCTCCTGGGAGGGACGAGGAGCTCTCTCCCTCTCTCTCTCTCTCTCTCTCTCTCTCTCTCTCCCCCTCCCTCCCTCCCAGCATCAACTGCTTGAGGTTCAGGAAAAGCCAAGAACTCAGACTTCTGGTTGTCTCCAAAGAACTATTTCCTGCAAGTGATGTAACACCAGGAACCACTCCCTCCAGGATTCGCTTACTTGCTCAAGTGTTTACCGGGCACCGGCACCAGGAATAGCCAACAAAGGCCAAGATGCTAAACCGGACAAACCCAGGCATTTTAGAAAGATGTTACAGGAAGAAGAGCACGGCCCTGAGCAGGTGTAGAGCAGGGCGGGAGCCTTCGAGCCCCGCAGAGGCGCAGTGAAGTGGGCCATTCGTGTACGTGCTGCCCCGGTGCGTGTAGGTCCCCCCGGGGTGCAGATTCCAGGAACCACTTTGGGGGGCGAGGTCCCCGGGGGTGCCAGGCTCCCAGCCCACCCCAAGCCCGCCCTCGGCCCTGGCGATGCCCTCGTCTCCGTGACCACCAGGCCCTGTGAGAATCTGGCGGAACCCCCTGAGTCCCCTCAGAAGTTGTGGGCGATGTCGGGGGCTGGGGACCCTGCAGCCCTCCCGCTGCCCTCCAGGGGGTTCGGGCACAGGCGGGCGCCCCTCCTGCATGCCCCCAGCATGGCCTGCGGAAGTTTCCAGAGATTCTTGAGTTGCAGTGCTGGAGGCAAAGCTGGAATCCGCCCCGGCTGATTTCAAAGCTCAGGTCCTTCCCCAGTGAGGCCAAGACCACATCCCCCTGGCCAGGCCCCCAGAGACGGTGCTGGGCCTGGCGGGGGTGGGGGGGTGGTGCTGGACATTTAAGGGGCTCCCGGCATGCCGTGCAGGTGTTCTCCAGACACTGAGCAGACAGCTTCCCCTTCGCCCCGGCAATGTCCCGTGACACCCCATCCACCAGACCCCCTCCTCCACCCCTGTGCCCTCCTTCCGGTTTCTAAGCCCACTCCGTGAGCTGTCTCAGAATCGACCCCAGGGGAGATAAAGAGGCCCAGGGACAGTTACCAGCCTGCCCGAGGTGGGACACCTCAGTGCTGTTGTGCGTGGGTCTCCGAGGTGACAGGGACCGTCCCCTTCTCGCCACGGCTGAGCCACAAAGATAGAGTAAGCTTCCTCCACTCCCCAACCCCCCTGCGTTTCACCGAATGCACCGTCCCCGCCCAGGACCGGGGTGGGGGGTGCGGCCAGACGTCCTCCCCTGCACCTCGGGCCTCGGAACCTTGCCTCCCGAGTGGCCAAGGAACTCTGCCCTGACTCAGTTAGCGACAGGCCGGCGGGACCAGCTGCTGTCCTCCACGGGCGCCCACCCTGACTGGGGCCCACGTGCTCCCGCCAACCTGGGGCCGTGAGGAGCCGGCATGGGGCCACGACGACGGCCTGGGGGTGTGGAGAGCGGGGCTGACCACTGGTGAGGCCGGGGGCCCCGGGGGAGCAGCTGGTGATAAAATGGGCCTCCTTATAATTATTATCTTGGTTCCTCCCTAAAAGCTACACAGGGCAAAATGACTCTAAATATTGTTCTAGCCTATTACCGGCCTATAAATTAATCGCTCATGGCACACAGAGGCATCGTGACGGGCGGCGGGGAGAGTGATTCCGCACAAGGCGGGAAAGTCCCCTGAAGAGGCATATTTTACACTTAAATTATAATTAAATTCGGAGAAATCCCCTCCACCCAGCGCACAGATAGAATCCGCGTCAGCCTCCCTGAGAAGCTGCGACTCTAAACAGCGTATTTCTTTGCCGTGGGAAGAGACGGAGTCCCTAGCCCTCTGGGGTCTGCACATCACTTACAGGCTTAGAACAAATGCGGGACGAGGCCCCTGCAGAAACTCCCCGGAGCCAGTCGCGGTTATTAACCCTGAAGGTCCAGCACCCAGCCCGCCACCCGCAGCGGGAGAGCACGGCGGTCCTGCCGGGCGCTGGGCCTGGGAGCCAAGCGCTGGGCACTTCTGGGGTCAGGACCAGCGAAGGTCTGCGAGCGGCAGGTAGAAGGCCCAGCGGGCAGGTGCGGCAAGGGGGCTGGCAGCCCGCCCCCCACCCGGAGCAGGCAGGACTCCACCCAGGAAGGTCCGCGGACATGCCCAGCCGAGCCGGGAGCCCGGAACGTCCCACCAGGGTCAGCCCGGTGCCTCACAGCTCTCCTCGCGATGGTTTTTGCTGCCTCCCCCAAAATGTGCCAGTGACCCATTTGAGAGCAGGGAGCAGAAGACGGTGCATCATTTCTTCCCCCCTTCAGACCCCGGGCGTCACAGCCGGTTTCAAGCCCGGACGGTGACACGTGCTGCCTCGGTCCTCTGTCACAATTCTAGACTCCTCCCTCCTAAGCCAGACCCTCTGCTGGTCTGGGAGGCTCCCCTGTGGGCTGAGCCGGCCCCCCATCCCCGACGGTCCTGAGCCCCTGCTGCTCAGGCTGTGGCTGTTGGTTGGTGGGCTTACTGAGAACTGGGCAGAGAGACACCAACAGACGCCTCCAGCGGATAATCCAGGGGCCGGAAGTGCCCCCTGCTAGAATGTTGCGGCAGCCCTGCTGTCTCCTGATGCTCCGGGCCGACTACCCCTGCCAAGGTGGCCTCGGGACCAAAAGTAGCCTCAAGCCGCCGGCTGACAGGCGCGCGTTCACTTTTAATGGGGTTCTCACGGTGTCCCCTGGGGGAAGTGTCCCCTCTTGGGAGGCAGGACCTCTGGACCACAGAGCCCGGAGTCGTGGGATGGAGAATACAAGTTTCCCGAGTGGGCCACCCTGCGTGATGGTGAGCGGGACCACTCCTACAGGATTCTGACCCCCACCCCCCATCCCAAGCAGAGCATCCGATGCCCGAGAGAATGGTGCCACATGGTCCCTGGTGGCATCTCCAAGCCAGCGTGCTGGCACCACCTTCACAAGGCTGCTCAGTGCAGCGGCTACAGCATGTGACACGATTACGGATGCCCACCGCCACCCCTCCTCTGCTGTCATGTTTGTTCTCCCGTTTCTAGTCTCACACAGTGGCAGGCCAGGCTATGGATCTGAGGTTTGCTTTCTTTTCGGAGGCGCGCACTGACCGCCATAAATCCTGCCCCAAGCGCCCCTCTCATTGCACCCCTCGTCCTGGGTCTTCATCCTCCTCAAACCTTCTAGTGTCCCTTGTGTCCCTTGTGTTTTGACCCACTGTCTCCATCGCAGCGTGGTATTAAGTTCCTGTATTTGAATTTCCAAATTCCCTCTAAATTAGAATGAATTTCCAATTTCATTAGCTTGTGGTCAGAGAACATATTTTGTATGATTTCAATGTTTTAAAAAAAATTTTAATATTTATTTTTGAGAGGGAGAGACAGCAAGAGTGAGGGAGGGCGGAGAGAGGGAGACACAGAATCCGAAGTAGGTTCCAGGCTCTGAGCTGTCAGCACAGAGCCCTGCACAGGCCTCGAACCCACGAATCGCAAGATCATGAACTGAGCCAAAGTCGGACGCTTAACCAACTGAGGCACCCAGGCAACCCCGATTTCAATCTTTTTAAATGTGCTGAGACTTGTTTTAT
The DNA here is from genome assembly GCF_007474595.2 of Lynx canadensis. Lineage (NCBI taxonomy): Eukaryota > Metazoa > Chordata > Mammalia > Carnivora > Felidae > Lynx > Lynx canadensis. The sequence goes on from NC_044315.2 coordinate 91,425,748, forward strand.
GCTGTAACATATGGTCTATGCCAGAGAGTATTCCACAAGTACCGCAGAAGAATGTGTGTTCTGCTGCTGCTGGATGGAATGTTCTATAGATATCTGTTCCATCTCATTGGTAGTTTTGCTTGAAGTTTTAGGTTTCCTTACTCATTTTCTGTCTGTCATATCCATTACTGAAATGGGACATTAAAGTCACCAACCATTAGAGTTGAATTATCTAGATCTTCTTTCAAGTTTGTCATTTTTTTTTTTTTTTTGCTTCATGTATTTTCAGGCTCTATTGTTAGTTGCATATGTGTTTATAATTGTTAGATCTTCTTGATGGATTGGCCCTTTTAGCATTATAATCTCCTTCTTGGTCTCTAATAACACTATTTCTACTAAAGTCTATTTTGTCTGATGTTAGTAGAGCCACGCCAGCTCTCTTCTGAGTACAATTTGCATGCAATAACATTTTCCATTCTTTTACTTTCAACCTAGTGTGTCTTTGGTTCTAAAGTAAGTCTACTATAGGGGCGCTGTACTGGCTGACCCAGTCGGTAGAGTGTGTGACTCTTGATCTCAGAATTGTGAGTTTAAGCCCCATATCGGGTGTGGAGATTACTTAAAAATAAAATCTTAAATAAAATAAGATAAACTGAGTCTATTGTAAACAGCATATCACTGGGTCAAGTTGTTTTATCTAACCTGCTAATTTCTGGCTTTTAATTAAAGAGTTTAATCTATTTACACTTACTATATTTATAAGAAAGAACTTCCATCATTTTGCTATTTATTTTGTGTAGATCTTTTTTCCTCTTCTGTCCCTCCATTACTGCCTACTTTTGTATCAAATAGGTATTTTCTAGTGCACCATTTTAATACCATTGTAATTTCCTTTACCGTATTTTTTTTTTAGTTATTTTCTTGCAGTTGCAATTGGAACTAACATCTTAATTCATAACAATGTAGTTCAGATTAATATCAATTTAGTTCATTTTTCAAAAATTTTTTTTAATGTTTATTTATTTTTGAGAGAGAGAGAGAGAGACGGAGTGCAAGTGGAGACACAGAATCGGAAGCAGGCTCAAGGCTGTGAGCCATCAGCACAGAGCCCAAGTCGGGGCTCAAACTAACAAGCTGTGAGATCACAACCTGAGCCAAAGTCCAAGGCTCCACTGACTGAGCCAGCCGGGCACTCCTGACATGGACTTTTTTTTTTTTTTTTAATGTTTATTTATTTTTGAGAGAGAGAGAGAGAGAGACACAGAGTACAAGTGGGGGAGGGGCAGAGTAGAGAGGGAGACACAGAACCCTAGGCAGGCTCCAGGCTCCGAGCTGTCAGCACAGAGCCCGACGCGGGGCTCGAACTCACAAACTGCGAGATCATGGCCCGAGCCAGAGTTGGACACTTGGCAGACTTGAGTCACCTAGGCACCCCAGTACCAATTTAGTTTCAATGGTATATAAAAACTCTGCCCGTGGGGGCGCCTGGTGGCTCAGTCGGTTGAGTGTCCGACTTCCGCTCAGGTCATGATCTCACGGTCTGTGAGTTCAAGCCCCGCGTCGGGCTCTGTGCTGACGGCTCAGAGTCTGGAGCCTGCTTCGGATTCTGTGTCTCCCTCTCTCTCTGCCCCCCCCCCCACTTACGCTCTGCTCTGTCTCTCAAAATATGAATAAACGTTAAAAAACTTTAAATAAAATAAAAAAAACAAAATAAAATAGAACTTTGCCCCTGTGTATCTCCACCTCCTACCGTTACACAATTATTGTCATCCAACCTACATCTCGATACATTGTGTGCCCATCAACCTAGGTTTATAATGGCTACTTTATGCGGCTTTTTTTAATTATTGAAGCATAATTAGCACTGTTAATTGTATTGAAGTATAATTAGCACTGCTGTATTAGTTTCAGGTGTGCATACATCGATGCAATAATTCTATACATTACACAGTGCTCGTTGATGTAGTGTAGCCACTGTCTGTCCCCGTGCAAGGCCATTACAATATCACTGACTATATTCCCTGTGCTGTGCCTTCCGTCTCCTTGACTTATTTATTTTAGAATTGGTAGTTTGGATCTCCTAACCCCCTTTATTTATTTATATGCAGTTGTCTTTTAAATCAGATATTTTTGTAAAGGGAGTTACAAACTAAAAGCACATCATCTGTTAAGGGTATTGAAGATTGCCTGTGCACTCAGGTCACTGCTCTCCCGCTCGCTGCTTTCGAGATCGTCACTTTGTCTTCGCCATTTGACGGTTTGATTGTGATGTTTCTAGGTGTGAATCTCTGAGTCCTTTGAGCCTCCTCGATGTGACATTAATATTTCTCATCAAATTTGGGACGTTTGGGGCCGCTGTTTCCTCAGATCGGCCTTCTTTCCTTTCCTTTCGCTCCTCTCCTTCTGGAACTCCCACTATGTGTATTTTGATGCGTCTGCTGCTATCCCACAGACTTCTGAGGCTCTGTTCATTTCTCTTCATTCTTTTTTCTGTCTATTTCTGACACTGGATCATTTTCTTTTTTTGCATTTATTTATCATTGAGAGACAGAGCGTGAACAGGGGAGGGACAGAGAGAGATAGAGACACAGAATCCAAAGCAGGCTCCCGGCTCCAAGCTGTCAGCACAGAGCCTGACGTGGGGCTCGAACTCACAAACCGCGAGATCGTGACCCGAGCCGAAGCTGGATGCTCAACTGACTAAGCCACCCAGGCGCCCCAAGACTGGATCATCTGAACTGACTTACCTTCAAGTTTGCTGACTCCACTTCCTCAAATCTGCTGTTGAACTGCTCTAGCGACTTTCTTTTTTTTTTTTCATGTCAGTTACTGTGCTTTTCAATTCCAAAATTTCTATTTCTTTGTTATACTTTCTGTCTCTCTCTTGATATCCTCAGTTGGATGAAACCTTTAGTTCTTTAGACAAAGTATCCTTAGCTCACTGAACATATTTAAAATTGTTGGTTTACAGCCTTTTCTAGAAAGTCCAATGTCTGGACTTCTTTGGGGACAGTTCCTACTGGTTTCTCTTTCTCTTGGACAGAGCCCACGCTTTCTTGTTTCTTTGCGTGCCTTGCAACTTTTCGTTGGAAACTGGGCATTTTGAATATGATAACGTGGCGATCCTGAAGACCAGAGTCTCCCTCCTCCCCGGGATCTGTTTTTGCTGTAGCTCTCGGGTTCTTTGTTGTTGTCGTTGTCGTTGTTTTTAGCGATTTCTCTGAACTAAATCTGTAAAGGGTATTCTGTGTCATGTATGTCCCCAAAGCCTCTGTTTTGTTAGCTTATGGTCCGCTCCTGATTGGACGGAGACTGCCTTAAAGGCTTAGTGCCGAAAAGAAATCTTCCAGTCTTTGCCAAGAGGCTCTGTGTACATTTGCAGCAAACCTTCAACACTCAGCTGGCAGTTTCCAGCTCTGCCTTAGTCTTCATTTCCTGCTTCTTCTAAGCCTCAAGGTCAGCGGAAGGTGAGAGCTGAGGGCCCTCTCAGCCTTCCCTGAGCGTGCGTTCTTGAATGTGCACTTGACCTAGGAGTAACTCAGAGCTTTCCAAAGCCCTTCAGGACCCCTCGGTCCCCAGCCTTTCCTCCCAAACTCGATCAGTCCGTGGCTTGCCACAACTCTTGACCAGCAGCACTGGCAGCTTTAACAAGTGCCCCGGGCGTGCGTCTTGAACACGAGGCCAGCTCTGAGTCGGGCGAGACGGAAACGAATCTTTCAGGCTGGTCTTCCAGAGACCATATTGCCGCGGCTACTGCTGAGCTAAAGAGCGGCGATGGGACCGGGGTGGGTTAAAATGCCACAGAGCCCGCCGTTCTTACTGGGAACCCGCCACGTTTCTTGAGAGAGCCCTCCCCGGGTGGCAGGGAGCCCCCGGTTGATTTCCAGAGTGTGGAGGGGCGCAGCGGGGGAAGGACATGCTAACAGCTTCCGCCCATTTTTCTCTCTGTTGTGTAGAGGGGCGGAGTTTTCGGTCCACCATCTTTGCTGACGTCTCCCCACGCTTAATCTTTTTTTTTTTTTTTAACGTTTATTTATTTTTGAGACAGAGAGAGACAGAGCATGAACAGGGGAGGGTCAGAGAGAGGGAGACACAGAATCCGAAACAGGCTCCGGGCTCCGAGCTGTCAGCGCAGAGCCCGACGCGGGGCTCGAACTCACGGACCGCGAGATCGTGACCTGAGCCGACGTCGGACGCTCAACCGACTGAGCCACCCAGGCGCCCGTCCCCACGCTTAATCTTAAATTGCCGAATAGCCGTGCTCAGGCTTTGGCTGTGTTTTCCCCGTCCACCGATGACGCCCGAGGCCACGCGTCGTCTTGACGATGGCCGCTTCTCCCCCGAACAGCGAACGCCTGAGAGATCGCCTTCCCTCCTGCCAGTGCGCCGTCCCGGTCCAGCGCTGGATACGGTGCTGACGGTCGCACCGCCGTCACCTACCGGGTGCGGTCACCACCTCACGCACGGCCCAAACCCCACTTTAGAGCTTGCTTCCCGGAGCCACGTCCAACTTCCCTCCGTCAGAGCCTCCGGGAACCAGACTCTGAAGTGGAGATCTGCGTGCAGGTGGCTTCCTGGCGGGCAGCACCCATCGCGGGGGAGGGGTACAGGGCCGGCCAGAGCGAAGCCCGCGGCAGCGAAGGCCGCGGCCGATCTCGTGCGAGGCTCTGAGGCCGCGATGGCCCCTCGCCGTTAAGGGGGCTGAGACTCTGTGCCCCACACCCGCCGGTCTGGGATGCAGGCTGCGCTTGCATGAGGCGGCCGCCCTCCACCCGGGCGATTCCTGGAAAAGAACTCAGCTGCGAGCTGTCGGCAGGTGGCTCGCCCAGCTGCTGGGAGAACGGGTACCTCCGTCCCGGAGCGGGGATGTGGGCTGCGTGTCTCAGCGGCCACCTCTGTGGTTCAGCCCCTGCCAGGGGTCCCTTCTTCCACGGGGGACCATGGAACACCCTTGGCCCCCCGAGTGCTCGTCTCCAGGTGCCTCCCATCTGGCCTTTCCGGCGCCTTTCGGACGTTCTCCACACTAAATTCTCTCTGTTGATCCTCCTGACGTGGGCTCTGGTGTCCTTCGTGGCCCCTGGCTGATAACTAGGTGACTGCTAAGGTGACCGATACTCTCACCTGGGGTTGCCCAGTGAGTGGGTGGCAGGGCGGAGATGAAAAGCCAGACCGGCTCCCAGCCTGGGTGCTCTCTCACGGTCCTGGCGGGACCCACATCTGCTCGGCCCCTAAGCGGGGTCACCACCCCTGACCTGCATGGACCCCTGGGACATCCAATGGCCGGGGAGGTGCGAAACCTAAAAGCACTCGAGACGAGGGGCCACCTGGACGGCTCCGTCGGTTAAGCGTCCGACTTCAGCTCAGGTCGTGATCTCGTGTTCGTGGGCTCGAGCCCCGCGTCGGGCACCTGCTTGGGATGCTGTGTCTCCCTCGCTCTCTGCCCCTCCCCCGCTTGCACTCTGTGTGTGCGGATCGAGAAGAGCTGATCCCACAGGCACATGTTGTTCTCTCCCTCTGAGATGGGTGTGTGGGAACCCGGCCCTCCCGCCCTCCTGCCCCAGAGAGGCAGGATAACGATGCCCGGCTTGGGTTCCACGCTTCCGCCAAGAACAGAAATTCGGGGGCCGGGCTTCTGAAACCATCCTCCTACAGGGGGAGATGGAAAGCGGGCACGTCCGAGAGTGAGGGGGCCCCGGGGTCTTTCTCCGTCCTTTCCCCAACCCAACTAGCTTTGCTGATGATAAAGGCAACACGTGCTCGCTGCGGAAACGTAAATAATACATCGGAGCCAGACGAGATGTGTGAGTGACAGCATGTCACCGCCCCACCGGCCCCCAGCCCTGGAGAGGGCCCGGAGGACACTGGCACGCGGCCACCAGGGTTTCCAGGGCGTCTGCAAAGATGCCGTTTCGGCAGCCGTCCGTCCCCACCGGCAGGGACGGGGAGAGCTGGCGGAGGGCCGGGCTTTCCAGTGAGGAGACCCGGCCGGGACTCCCGGCCCTGTCGCCCTGTCGCCGGCGCACCTCGGGCCTCTCACAGCCACGGGACGGAGAGGGCAGCACTCGCCTCCTAGGGCAGCAAAATCGGACGTGAGCGCGCAGGTAGGACGCTAAGCGCGAACCAGGCACTGGCCAGCGTCCCCATGACGTTCGAGCTCAAGTCCCTCTGTCTCTGCTTCCCAAGCTCTGCCTTTTGTTTCCAAGGGGCTGGGGGCGCACCGGCCAGCCTCGCCCAGGGGAGGGCAGGGGCGAAGCGGGGGTCCGGCTGCCGAGTCAGGAAAGAGGGGTGTCCGTCAGGATCCGCCCCCTGCTTCCACCCTTCGGTGGCTCCCCGTCGCCCCAGGCAGGACAGGCCCAGATTCCTCACGGCCTGCGGTGATGAGGCCTCCCCGCCGTCCCCTGCTGTGCCTTCTGTGGGGACACCCCAAGGTACCAGCAGCTGCCTCGGGGAACCCCAAACCTCCACCACGTGAACGATTCTCACTGCGGTCTTTTTAAGCTTTTATTTAGTCTTGAGAGAGAGCGCGAGCGGGAGCGGGGAAGGCGCAGAGAGACAGAAGAGAGAGGATCCCAAGCAGGCTCCGCCCCGTCGGCAGCTGTCGGCATCGAGCCCGACGCGGGGCTTGAGCACACGAACCGTGAGATCGCGAGCCGAACCAAAACCAAGAGTCGGCGTTCCGCCAACCGAGCCCCCCAGGCGCCCCGCTCGCCGCCGTGCCCACCAAAGGGCTGGGCTTCCAGAAAGGGACGCAGCCACCAGGGCTCAGCCCGGCTTTGGGGCCGCGCCGCTGCGGGTGCGTTAAATGGCTACGCCTCGTCCAGATGAGGAAACTGAGGCCTGGTGCGCGGGCCCAGCAAGGGCGCACAGCCCAGAGTGGCCAGGCGGGCTCCACGGAGGCCCCGAAGCCACCGGCCCGGGCTCCAGGCCCCCACCCTGCACTGTGCGCCCTCTCCCCGCCCCCGCCCTCCGTCTTCTGAACCCAGAGGTGAGCTTTAAGAGGGATGGCCGGGGGCCCGTCCTCTGGCTTTTCTTTGGCAGAATTCTCAGCCTCCTGTTTGCCAGACGAAAGACACGAGGCCAGGCCGTCAGACTGGGGGCAAAGTCCTTCTGAGGAGCTTTGGGTGAATAAATTAGAAACCGGGTGGAGAAGCCCCTACCGTCCTGACACCCCGGCATGAAAATGCAGGGAAACGTGCTAAGGACAAAACTCCAGGGCCCGCCAAGTTCCCAGGCCCCAGCGAGTTCTGGGGACCCAGCAGCGTGTGCGGCGGAGGCAGGACGGGGCGCAGCCAGCTTGGCCCGTGGCAGCCATCGGATGAGTCGCCCTCAGAGACAACCCCAGCAGGCCGCAGCCCAGAGCCACTCTCTGAGTCCCCCCGGGCCTCGGTTTACCTGGCTGTCAGATGGGCGTGCGAGCACTTCCTGGACCAGCCCCAGTGGGGCCGCACAGAGGCCAGCCATTCGGAGTGGGCACGTCCTCCTCGAGGAAGGCCAGGGTCGCCAGTCGTCCCCAGGGGGCTGGTTACCCATCGTCTCCAGCCCCCAGCAACTCACCACAAACCCGTTTGTCGGGGACTTGGAAACCAAGCAATTTGTATCTGCCTCTGTGGGCACCGCAAAGAGCAGTCACCCCTCAAAACTTCCGGGCGCTCCGTCCCCACACCTGCACCCGCACCGACCCGGCAGGGCAAGTGCAAGGCCAGCCGGAAAACACGTCACCTCCCTGGGCCTGGCCTGGAGTGGCCGCCCTGTTTTCAGGCTGGGGTCACTGGTCCGTGGGCTGCAGGCAGGCAGGGGGAGGACGGGGGCTCCAGGGCACCGGGCAGGCGGGCAACAGGAGGAGGGAAGGAGAGGGGGCGAGGCTACCTAGGTGGTGGGGAATTAGGGAAAGAATGGGGTGATTGCGGCCAAGAGAAAGGGACAGGGAAGCACTGAGCAGGGCCAGGATCAGACCCAGGGTCCGCAGCCGCCATCCCTCAGGTCGCCGGGCACAGGCCCCGGGCTCCCCAGTCCCCAGCGAGGGCGGTGGGGCCGTGGGAGGAGAGGCCTCAGAGAGGACACGGCAGCCCGGGAGCGGGCACCCCGGCTCTGCTGGAGCACCCAGTGCATACGGAGCGCCCGCTGGAGACCCTGTCGGGTACAGAGCACCTGCTGGGGCATCCCGCCAGGTGCAGCCATGGGAACACGAGCAGGAATAACAGCCACCCACACGGGTCCGGGGAAGCCCGAGGTGCACCGTGAGCGATTCCCAGACGCCCGGAAGGAGCCCACCCTCCCGGCACAAGAGTGACCATCGCTGAGGGCCCTGAAACCCTCGAGGGCTGGGCACGCCCACCATGGAGGGGCCTCTCTCCGTGGCTGGGAGTCAGTAACCTCGGGTCTCAGAGTCAGGCGGGAAGGAAGACCTGTGGCTTCCGTGGGTCATCCTGCGGCCCAGGGCCTCACCGTGACCCCTAGCCAGCGTCGGCTCGGGCACGGGAAAAGTTTCCCAGGTCGCAGGGCACGCCGGTGGCCCCTGGGGACGGGGTCAGGGTGGCATGAGCTGAGTCCGCTCGGTCACTGAGTGCTTCGCCCCCTCAGCCTAGGCTCCCCACCCCGTCTCACACCCTGGGGAGCAGAGGCCCAGGAGGTCAACAGCACACACACATCACGGGGGTTCTCTAGCTTGTGTTGAGCCCAAAGCCCCCCCGTGACCTCTGGCCTGAGGCCCCCTGGCCAGAGCCTCTGCCCTCTGCTGGGGCCTGGACACTCTGGGGGAAGGTCAAGGTCCCCTGTGACCACGGCAAGCAGATTAAGGTAGGAAGAGACTGGAGGGAGCCCGAGAAGCGAGAGCCCCAGAAGGAATACAGGCTGCACCTTCTCCAGCCCACCTGCCCCTCCAGGTGTGGATGAAGGATCCTCCAAACGATGTCATAAAAGGCTTCTCTCTTGAACAGAAAGAGCCTCTCTTTGGTCATATTCCCCTTTTTGCCATGTCCGCCAGGAAGCTCACCGCGGCACTCAGGATGACCACGTGGTCCCTGTGCTTGCTTCGCCACCCAACCATGCCCCCTGGAGTTGGCTTTGCTTTTCCGTCTGTCTGTCTTCTTTGAAACGCGTGTGTCCCTGGCAAGCCTCCTCAGACCTCGGAGGAGAGAGGTGACTCTGTCTTCTTTGGCCTAAAGTCATGTGCCAACAAGGCTGATGTCCAAAGGGGACTCGAGCTCAGGAAGCAGTGAGGCCCGGGTACAGGTCCCGGAGCGAGAAGGGGTGAAGGGGAAGGTTCCGCGGGGGGTCACTCAGGAGCCCTGCTGGACGTCAAAGGGCAGTCGCTGTGGGAGCTGGAACCTAGTAGGGCCGGAGGGAGGCACCGGGCAGGGAAGGGGGTCCGGGAAGAGGCCATCTGGGAAGACCAAGACCGAGGTCATGCTCCAAATCAGCAACGGCTGGGGGGGTGGGGGGGTGGGGGACGCAGGGGAACTGGTCCCTAGGGGGCCCACCCATCCGGGGGCCCACCCACCCTGCAGACGAGGACCCTCCCACACCTCCCCTGCACGGTGGGCCCTGTGCTTGCCCCGGGACAGTGCAGCTGCCTAGACTGCGTCCAGCCCCACGTGTCCTGCTCTGGGGCGCACCCAGCTGTCCCTTTAAGGAGCTGGGGGCTGCTGCTGGCACAGCGCACGGCCGGCCAGAGCAGAGACGGGCACGTTCCTGATCCTTCTGGAAGGCTGGCTTGCAGAGGAGACAAAATGTTCTTGCTCAGCTCAGTAAACAAGCCTGAAGTGCTTTGAAAGCCTCTGTCGATACAAAGGACTGAAAAACACACAAGCCTGGCAAAAGGAGGCCCAGCTGCGGGAGGAGTGCGTGTGGGAGGGCATCCGGGCTGCCCCCGGCCCCAGCTCCCTCTGGGTCACCTCAGAGGCCACCACGGGTGTGCCCGGGCTCCCGACCGCGGCCTGAGCGTGCAGAGGTGGGTTCTGTATGTGAGCCGGCAGGTGGGAGCCCGGGGCGGGCGCCCGGGGGGTGGGGGTGCCGTGTCTGTGCGTGTCGCTTGCCACGCGTGTGGGTACGCACGGCTCCCGGCTCATCCCAGCACTTCCTGCGAACCCAGCAGGAGGAGACCCGGGTTAGCACCGCCCTTGGACGGGAGCAGGGAGCCCCGCTCCCCGGGGAGCTAATTAAGGGCCCGTGGAACGAGGCGACCCCGCGTCTGGAGGCAGGGCGTCTGCGGGGGCTGGCGGCCAAGGCGAGCGGGGCGGGCAGGCGAGCCTGGGGCCCATCCAGGAGTGCTGTGCGCAGCAATCGTGCCGAGGGCACAGGAGCCCCTGCGGGGCCGCCCCAGGCGCGGGGAGAGGCGGGCCCTTGCGTGGTCCGGACGCCAAAGCCTGGCCTTCCCGGCAAAGGCCGGGCTCTCGAGCCAGCTCAGCCGCTCCCGGCTCTGTCGACCTGAGGCAAGTGGTCACTTGCCTTGTCTGTAAAATGGGCAGAGCTCCACCTGCCTGCCAGGGCAGATGTGAAGTCCGCCTGACAGACCGCGCTGCCCAGCAAGGTGGCGGCGACGGGGCACCACGGCCGTCACCGCCCACCTCTGCATCGTAGGCGGGAGGCGTGCGGCCACGTCCGGGCCCTGCTCGGTGACTGGGTCAGGGCCCTCGGCCTCGCCCGGCGGAGGGGCCAGAGAGTGTCACCTCCCCCTGTAATCTGCTCCCCCACACCGCTAGACCCGGCCGTGTGCCCGACTCAGGGCCGGGTGCTGGAGGGACAGCACCGTACTCAGGCCGGCTCACCCTGCTGGAGGGACATGCACAGACCGGGGCCTGGCCGGGTGAGAGGTGCCACGCTGTGCGAGAGACACACGTGTGGCCTCGGGCTATCAGCCTGGCCTGGGGGGTGGGGGGAAGATAATGCATGAGGCCTGCAGGCAGGGGCAGCAGGAGAACTGGGCAGAATAGTGACAGGCACATAGTAGGTGCTCAGTTAATGCCTGATGAGTAAGTGAAATGAACCCTGTGAAGCAGGAGAACACTGAAACCCAGGGGAACGTCCTTCTAAGGTCACGGGTGCCCCCTATTTGCCTGGCCCCAGAGCCGCGCCCCTCCCCGCCCGAGAGGCCAGGCCGGCACCCCCGGGCCTGCCCACAGAGCGAGGATGGGGCACACACACAGCTTGCACCTCTCCATGCATCGAGGCCCCGGGGCTCATGTCCTCTGTTTTGCTGGCGAGCCAAGCAGGGCAGGAACGGCCAATTCCCTGAATTCCTGCCCAAACCCGGGGGGCGGCTCCGGGTGGGCAGAGGAGCTCCCTGCGAGCCTGGCTGCTTCACGAGGCTTCCCCGCCAGGAGGCCCATTTAGGAAACGGGTGGCAGGGAGGGGCTGCGGGGGCGTGAGGGGTGACGGCTGCCAGCCAATGCCGGGGCCGCCAGCCGGTCCACCCCTCGGGCTCCCAGCGGCTGGGGGCGGGGGGAGGGTGGCACTCCCCGGCAGGGCTGAGCCTCTGGGTACCTGCGGGCCAAAACCACTCAGAAACCACAGGCCAAATGAGTCCACTTTCTAAAGTGCCCAGGGAGTGAGGGAGACACCGTGGTTTCTGTTCCAGCATCCCGGCCCCGTGAGGCGCGAGGCAGCGACACCACGGGAGGGACGGGGAACGTGCCCCGAGCTGCCCCCCGGGTCTTCGGGCTTGCGCTGACCGTGGGCCGCGGGACATGTGTTCGGGACACCCTCCGGTGTCTGACAGGTCTGCTGATGCCCGAGGTGTCCTCCCCCAGCCCCAGGAAAGCGACAAAGGCACCAAGCATGTCCCGGCAGGGAGGAAAGAGGCCAGGAGGGGCGACAGGGCCCAGCCGCCAAGACTGACGCACAGGGGACCGACCTCTTGGCCGCGGCAGTGTTCCTGCTGCAGTCTGGGTGCCCCCTCCCGGGGGTCAGGCTGGGTGTCCCCTCCCTGGGCCCCAGTGTCCACATAGCACCTGCTGGCCCTGCCCTGGAGGCGGCAGACCCCGGGCTGGGTCCCCCCTGCACCGCCTCCCCTCCTCGTCATCTGGGAACCGGGCCCCCAGACCGCCCTGGGGGAGACGACGCCGGTCCACCCAGCACGCCCGGGGGCACTCGGTAGGTAGAGCGACAGGCCTTGGACCCAGGGCCTTCTCCTGTTCCTGAGGGCTAAATGGCTGGGTCACCAACCCCTGGCTGCCAAACCCCACCTTGGGGAGGGGAGAAGGGAGGGAGGGAGGAACAGGGGCCCCCCAGCTCCGAGGGGCAGGGAGGGGGCAGGTGGGTGAGGCCAGAGAGCAAGTGAGCGTGCCACAGGAGAACACAGCGTGCCACCCTGTCGGGGGGAGGGGGCTGGGCAGGAGGACAGAGCCGCCCCTCCCCGCCTGCGTGCAGGAGGAAGCCAGGGTGGGAAAATTCAGTGGAGGGTGCAGGGGGAGGGGGCAGGGGGTGGAACGATGGGGACTAGGAAGATTTGGGGTGGGGGAGGGGGCAGGCCACAGCGGCCACCGGCCGGGTGACCCTGAGCCCCTCGGCCCCTCCACGGCCCCCTCCCCCATCATGAAAGGAGGAGAGGTTGCTGGAACAGGTCCCTTCTCGCCGGGGTCAGGGCAGCAGGGCGGGCACCCCGGCTCATCAGTCCCTCAGTGGACGGGGAAGCAGCCCCAGGCCCCGTGCCGGGCTCCGGGCTCCGTGCGACACCAGTTCCCGCCTCAGAAGGAAGGACACGGGCCACGGGGAGGACTTCCTCCGGTGCCCGGTGTCCTCTAGGGTGCTCCCGTGGGTGGGGCCGCCCCCGCCCCCGGCCGGCAGAGCCCTGAGGGGTCCCCTTAAGCCTGCACGCCTTGATGTCCCCAACACGGCCCTTGCCTTGTGGGGAGCAGAGCCGGCCGGGGCTGGACCCGTGCGGGCAGGTGGCGGCTCCCGGGCCTGTGGAAACGAACAGGCGCGTGTGGATCCCTGAGGAAATTCTCCAAGCAAGGCCCCAGGGAGCTGCCGTGCAGAGAGAGAGAAGCGGTCCAAGCAAGAAGAGGAGACGAGAGAGGCACAGGATGGCCCTCTGGGGACCCAGGGGCATCTCAAAGATGCAGAGGGGGCGCCCAGCCCGCCCAGGAAAGCGGAAACAAAGCTGAGAGTCTTCTGGAAAGCAGAAACAGGCTTCCCTACCCCTGGGACTTCAGGGAGCGCCGAGAGGAGGGGGCCGTGGTCTGGAGCAACGGGGGTGCTGGGTGGCGGGCAGGTCTGGTTAGAGGCTCCACCTCCCGCCTAGAGATGCCCTTTGACCTGCACCCGGGCTCCCGGGACACTGCTAACATGTCATGTCACAGAGCTGGTGTTCCAGGAGCAGCTTCCAGGAGCCCCGGAGCGGCCTCCCCCCTCCCCCACGCCTCCACCAAGCCCTGAGGTTCATCATCAGGGAGACAGGGGCCTTGAGGTCTGGGGGGAGCCCCATGCGACAGGGCCACCAAGTCAGGCTGCCACGACAGCCGAAGGCTGGTGAGCTCTCCAACAGGCCGTGAGGGTCCTGGGTCCCCCCATCCTCTGCCAGGTGTCTCTCAATGGGGTTTAGTGGATATTTAAGAGCTCGGAGCCCCCCCCCCCACCTCTGCCACCAGCCGTCCACCACGCGCTCACCGTCGGCATCAGCGTCCCAAAAACGTCCCATCACACGCTTGCTGAACAGCCCTCCTCGGCTGCCCAGCCCCCCACAGGGAAAGCTGTCGCCATGCACGGGCTCCATCACCCTGCGCCAGCCTCCCTTCCCCCCTGCAGTCCCCCAGCCTGAGGCCATACCTCCTCCCCCCGGGGCCCTCTTCCCAGGAACCCTCAGGATGTGCAGCTTCCCCAGAGGCACCTCCCAGCCTGCCCCGCTCCCCTCGCCACAAATGGCCCGCACCCCGTCCCCTCCCTCCCGGCTCTGCGCGCAGGCTGGCTGAAGAGCTAACTCAGACTAGAGTGGGAATGGCTGCAAAGTGGGCTGTCGAGTGACTTTGCCCTGGAGATGCATCACTATTGACAAAGAAGTCAGCCTTTAGCCAAAGGCGTGGGGTTCCAGAGCAGAGAACGACCCTGGGCCCCAAGGCGGGGTGCTGCCTAACTCACAGTCCGCTTTGCAGTTCTGACGGCTCCCCTCCCTTCTCAAGGCCCACAGTGGGATAGCGACTTGACCAGCCTCTCCCCCGGCCAGTGGCAGGGCTGGGTCAGGATCCCAGGGGTCTGGCCGAGAGCAGGAGGTGGAGAGCCCTCTGACCCCCGGAAGGGTCCCCCGGTCATGAGACTCCAGGAATCGGAGAAAGGGTCCCACGGGAGCGGCCTGGCGGGGGGTGGATCCATGGCCCCAGTCGCCAGGCAGGCGGGGAGGCCACAGGCCTCCAAATTCCAGGCTAATTGGCATCTGTCAGAACATGCTCCTCCACAGCAGGCCCGACTTTCGCATCCTGTCCCACACTCTGACACGAGCCCCGGAACACCCCCCCCCCACCCCCCCGACATCCAAACTGACACGGCCCTGTCCCGCCAGGGCCGCCCCAGGAAGCCTCTGACCCGAGCCCTCTCTGAGCCCAGAGGCACCAGGGCGGCCGGGGCCACAGGCCTGGAAGGAATGTGTCCCTGACCCACGGGTCGGAGCATTGCCGACACAGGCCCCAGAGGCTCAGGAGATCAGAGCCGGCCGCGTAAACAGTGATAGGGAGCCAGGGAACCGCGTCTGCTCTGATCCAGACCCCGGGATGAGGAAACCAAGCTCCGGGCAGAGCACGGCCCCACAGGAATTGCCCAACGGGTCTGTTGCAACGGGTTTGGATTCCGGGATCAGCCCTCCCAGCCTCCCTGCCTCCCGGCTGCCCTGAGCGCCTGAGGTTTGGGGACATGGCTGCCGGGCAGGGAGGATAGGTGTCCCTGGGCCCCCACACCCCGTTGTCTATGGACCGGACGTGACGGGGCAGAAATGGGGCCTCGGGGGCAACAGTGGCTCAGGGCCGACCCTTCCCCTCCCGGAACAGTCCTGGCTGTCACCTGGGAAGCCGGGAAGGCAGTGAGGCCTGACAGACAGCCTGCCCACGGGCCCAGCCCCCGAGGGGCAACCCGACCTTCCCCGCAGCACACAGCTCACCAGCAGGAGGGCACTTCGCCCTGCCCCTGGGCTCACGGGGGCCCACCTAGGCGGCCTGGCCTCACCCTCCCTGTCACACACGGGCTGCCAGGCCACCTTCAGCCGCCCCCCTGCTTTCTCCTCCCAGGAGAAGAGGCAAGGCTGACCGTCATGCACCGTCGTTCCCCAAATCTCTCCTTTTTTTCCCACAGAATCTAATTTCTTTTCAGTGCAGCCCTTTCACGTGCAGGCGGCTGTGATGCCGTCTCCTCCCTGCACCCCACCATGAAGCGGGTGCCGTCACCTCATTCTGCGGGTGAGGACGCCGAGGCCGGAGGAGAAGGGATCGGCCGGGACCACACCCGGAGCCGTGGGTTTTACTTCTTGTTGCTGGGCCAGCAGCGAACCAGGTACGGGGAGACAGGCCCTGGTGCGGCCCGAGGTCAGATGGACCCCCCTGTGGCCTGTGCCTCCCCGGGCGTCTCTCCCCTTTCCAAGCTGGGGTCCTGGGAGGATTCGGGAGGGCTGTCCACGGAGCAGCGGCTGCCTTCCCACAGTCTTCCGGGTTAGGGAGCGACCCCGCGGGAGAGCACCTCCACCGGCTAGGGGACCCCTCTTCTGCATCCATCCCCCTGGTGAGATGCCCACCACCCCGGGGCTCAGCCCCCCACCCCAGGGACACGCCTGGCCTGGCGTCCAGGGGTCAAGCATGTGGCTCACCAGTCAGGAGCCCGGACATCCTCTGAGAGCCTCAGTCTCGCCTCCCGAAAGGGAGGGGTGACTCACCCACCTGGAGAGCTAGCTCGGGGGACACACGTGTGACACGTGCTCGGCACACGGCAGGCCAGCACCGTCCTCCTTAGCAGGGTCCTCCCTCTCCCCCGCCTCCCGAGACAACCAGCCCCCCCCCCACACCCCCACACCCCGCTCCAGGCCGCCTTGTGTGGGGTCCTCGTCCCGCTCGGGAGGTCTCAGAGCCCCGTGTCCACACCAAGGCGCTGTCGTTGGGCTCCTGGCGGCCTTCTTGGTGGGCGCCTCCGTGCCACGTGCTGGGCTCTGGGCCCCACCTCCAGCGCAATCCGCCTGGCCGTCGTGCAACCCCAGGCAGGAAGCAGCACCTTCAGGAAGGTTCGAGTGACCCTCCTGGGCCGGGAGCCCTGCCGTCCAGCTGTGGCCACGCTCGGGGCGCGTCCGGGCCACCGGCCGGCAGGTCCACTGCAGGACCCACGTAATCTGCCCAAAGCAGCACGGCTAGTTAGAAGTTTTATTGATTGAACACGATCGAGTGGAAATAGTAAAAGTTCTCCCGATGTAACCCACTTTTTCTTAATGGGTAATCTCAGACACTCGAGTTTGTATGTTAAAGGAGCTTTAGGACAATTTAATAGCTCATAAAATTTTATAGTCCCAGTTGAAATCAGAGTGATAACTCTGGCCTGCACAGCTATAGTTTGCTAAATGTCTCTCGTCTTTTTTTCTTTCTTTCCCTTCCATTTATTGGAGAGTTAACATCTGCTCGGCTATGGGGCGGTGGGGGGAGACGGAAAGGAAAGGAAAATAATCATCTGTTTCTCCAGAAGAGAGGGAAGACATTCGGGCTCTCCCGGCAACATCTTAGTTTCCAAGCATGTGGTTTTCCTTGAAGTCAGAAAGAGGTTGGATAAGCCGCCTGGCCCACCGCTGCGAGGCATCAGGGCCCCTCCGGTGACCGCTGGTCCTGGTCTGCCCCGGGCCGTAGCCACGTCCTGGGGTCGGCCGCAACCGGGAGGGGCCCGTCGAGAGTCACAACCTGGCCACTTATAAAGTG
Source organism: Lynx canadensis (assembly GCF_007474595.2). NCBI lineage: Eukaryota > Metazoa > Chordata > Mammalia > Carnivora > Felidae > Lynx > Lynx canadensis. The sequence goes on from NC_044315.2 coordinate 91,442,595, forward strand.
CCCACTGTGCACACCGCCCGGAGGACCCACGGAGGGGGGCAACATGAGCTCACTGCCTGGGAGGTGCTCAAGCTCAGAGGCCGAGGCTGAGGTCCTCACCCGGGCAGACGGGCCAGAGGGGACCGCCCTTTGAAGGCTTCACGGAGGAGGCGGAGACGGGATGGGGAGCCCGGGGGCGGGCAAGACGCAGGAGCCGCGTCCAGAACCCTGGCTCCACCCGCACGGCCCCCAAGAGAAGAAGCAGGAAAAGGCGTACGCCACAGCACGGGGAGCCCCCGACGCGTCCTGTCGCGTGAGCGAAGGCAGACAGGAAAGGTCGCGTGGTGTTGGGTCCCTTTTACATGAAGCGTCGGGAGTCGGCAAATCCGCAGAGGCAAGAGGCAGGTTGGCGGCGGCTGGGGCTCGGGCTCGGGGCCGGGGCTCCTCCTGGGGTGGATGAAGAGGTTTCGGAACCGGGTAAAGAGGTGCTTAGGTGTGCCACACCGTGACCGCGCTAAATGCCGCTGGACTGTGCACTTTATTTTTTTTTATTTTTTTTATTTATTTTATTTTTTAATTTTTTTTTCAACGTTTTTATTTATTTTTGGGACAGAGAGAGACAGAGCATGAACAGGGGAGGGGCAGAGAGAGAGGGAGACACAGAATCGGAAGCAGGCTCCAGGCTCTGAGCCATCAGCCCAGAGCCCGACGCGGGGCTCGAACTCACGGACCTCGAGATCGTGACCTGAGCCGAAGTCGGACGCTCAACCGACCGAGCTACCCAGGCGCCCCTGGACTGTGCACTTTAAACTCGTTCCGTCCATCGCGTGTGAATTCCATCTCAATAAGACAAAATTCCTTGAAGGGAGGAAATTCGTACTGACAACGGGACACATGCAACACTCACCGGGGACAGGCCCCGGACACCGTGCCTCCTTTACCTCTCCGGCCTGTGCAGGGATCTGACCCCGGGAACTCGGGGCAGGCCAACCGGTCAGCGGGGCGGGACGGGGCAGGGTTGAGGGCGCAGGCTGGCTGTTCCTCGAAGCGCGATGGCCTGGCTGTGTCCTGGGGGCCGTGGGAAGGGCTGCGTCCCATCGGAGCTCACTTACGGGAGGGCGGCTTTGCGAGAGCCTGGGGTCAGACCTGGGGGTCAGAGCACGTGCTCCGCTGGAGAACCCACAGGGGTCAGAGCAGAGCCCCCGCCCGCCCGGGACGCCCCAGGGAGCCTGCCTCTCTCCCCACCTCCCCACCACACCCGTCTCCTGCCTTCTCTGGATCCCCCCAGATTTCCCGTTCCTAATTCCTGCCCTGGAGAGCCCTCCTCGGAGGCAGCCGGACCCTTGGCGTAAGGCTGGCTGCCCCGAGAGAGGGCCTGCCCCCCACAGCAGCCACAGAGAAGGCCCCGGCCACACGTGGCCACCTGTGAGGTGGGTCCCGGGCTCTCTCACTGGGCCACCGCTCCCTGGACACCCTCCTGGCTTTTGCCCAGCGGGGGAAAGGATAGAATGAGGCCACAGGACCTTTGTCTCCTGCCACGTGGAAGCACTTATGCACGGTGAGTCCGCACCGTCACACAGACCTCGGACGCCGAAGAACCAAGCGGGTGTCCAGCCGGGTTCGTTTCGGCGGGACGGGCCCCCACTGCCTGCTGGGATTCGGGGATGAGGGGAGGCTGGGCTCAGGCCCGAGGTCTGCCCTGGACAGGCTGGAATAGCCACCCAGTACGTAAAACCTCGCTGGACCAGCAAGAAACGTACCTGCCAAGGAATCTGCAAAGCCTCGCTTTCGTCAGGGCCCTCGGGGGCCTGGCAACCCTGGGAACGCAGGCAGGCGTTAGGGCAAAGTGCACGGGACCGCCCTCCTTCTCATGAGACTCCCACGTGACCCGGGGACAGGCTTTTCAGAGCGCTTGGCTCTCCTCGTTTTTTTTTTAATTGTTTTAATGTTTATTCATTTTTGAAAGACAGAGGCAGAGCACGAGCAGGGGAGAGGCAGAGGGAGAGGGAGACACGGAATCCGAAGGAGGCTCCGGGCTCCGAGCTGTCAGCACAGAGCCCGACGCGGGGCTCGAACCCGTGAACCGTGAGAGCATGACCTGAGCGGAAGTCGGAAGCTTCACCGACTGAGCCCCCCAGGCGCCCCGACTTTTCTTGGGGCGGGCTCGGTGCTTTCTCTGACCAGCAGCCGTCATCCACCTGGGACACCTGTGCCCCTGAGGAGGGTCTGGTTGCGGCAAGTGGGCGGGCGGCCCGTCGCGGGAGCCTCGCACTGGCCCCGGCACCCAGATCCCATCTGCAGCTGAGGCAGAGGGCGAGATCCACATCACAAGCCTACGTGGACACCTTGCAAACGGCTGAAACAGCACAGGACGCCGCACAACACTCCCGGGCCCCCCCTCCAGCCCCCCGGCCTTTGCCGCCCCATCTGTCCAGAGCAGGCACCTGTCCCTATGCGTCTGCCCCATCTGGGTGGCCTCCTCCAGGCCGTCCTGACCCCGCGCACAGAAGGCCCGGCCCCGGCCACCCAAGCAGCCCCCTGTGGCCTTTCCTCGAAGCCCTTGGCCGCATTTAAGTCATGTGATCTGTGGTTTCATCCACCTGTCTTTTCTGCCGTGGCCTCCGTGGGGCCTGACGTGGTCCCTGCAGGCTCGCCCGAGCACTGAGCCTCGGAGGCAGGTAAATATTTGCCAGATGATGCCTGAGTATTGAAACGGAGAACACTTTCCGATCCGGACACCTGAGCTCGAATCCTAGCCCTGCTGCCGAATTGCATTGTGACCTTGGGCCGGTCACTCGGTCTTTCCCGTCCGTAAAATGGAGACAGCGGCACGGAGACGGCGGGCCAGCCTCTCCCAGCTCTCCGCCGGCCCGTGGATCTTAAGAACGAAAGGGTCTTTTTAAGAGGTCTCGCTCGCACCCCCACCCCCACAGAGAGCGGCTGCCGTCCGAGCTCCTTACAGGGCCCCTTTGCTCTCAGGAGAGACTCCGATGTGTTGGCAAAGTGCATTGTGGGAGCCAAATAATCAGATTGCAGACGAAGGGAGAGAGGGAAGGGGAAGATAATTGAATATCAGAGAGGAAGCTATTCTCAAGCCAGCCGTTTCATGGTTCCTTCTCGTATTTATGTTTTCGGGGAGGTCCCCCAAATAAAACAGCGCTATTATTTTATGACTCATAAAATATACGTTACGGTTACAACATATCATAGCCATAATCATAACCACACTTACTGAATACCTACTACGCGCCGTAAAACTCTCAAGGCGGGTCTGACCCTCTCACTTGGCAGCTGGGAAGACGGGGGGCCACGGGGCCACGCTGGTCTCCACCCAGAGTCGAAGGCAGCGCTCTCCCCACCCCGCCACCCGTCCAGAGCCCTTTCCGGGCTCCCCGGCCCCCGGGCTCGACCCTCTCCCATCACGGGGTGGCGTCACACCCTTTTCATTTCCAAGTCTCGTTACTACAGATGCAGCATGAAAAATGAGCCAATAACCCAGTAAATCCGAGCCACTCGGCACGAAATGTAATAACAGCTGTGAGGCAGTGCCAGCCAGACAGATTGAGCAGGCTGCGCCTCCGAGAAGCTGCCCTCTAGGGCTCCGGGGGACGACATCGAGAGGGCACAGAAAGGTCTCAGCCCTCCAGACAGAGAGGGTCACGGCCCGGCGGGGGGCAGGTGCCCGGGACCTGCGCACACACGACCCGCGAGGGGCTCCGGGTGGCTGACTTTGCTCCCCTGTCCCTCAGCCTTCGGTTCTGCGAGATGGGGCGCCCGCCTGGGGTCTGCCCCGGGACGCGGAGAACACGCGCAGCTGGGGAGCGCCTGCGCAAGGTGAGGCCCCCCCCCGGCACGGGCTCACCCCGGGTCGCACAGCGGCATATGACCTGGCTCATCAGGAATCACTGCTTCCCGAAAGAACAAGGTGGTGAAGGCGTTTCCAAAGGAAGACGTATATAGTACAAGCTGCTAGGCCTTACCACGCTGCCTGTCCCCGCCCCCTGCTCCCACCGCTGACCCGGGAAGGGTCGGGGGCAGCCTGACGACAGCAGTCATCCGGAGCAACTTACCCCCTAGACTCACAGGTCCACTGGCTCTCAATCCTGGCTGAGCCTCCTGAGGTGGGTTCTAAACATTTCACACCCAGGCCCAGGGACGATTTCACTGGCCTGGTGTGGCCAGCTGGCCAAGGATACTTGACCCCTGTGCCCTGCAGGGCACCCAGCAAGCGGGCTTCCCGCCTCCGTGCGCCCCTGAAGGGGCCAGGAGACTGCAAAGCCCCCCGAGCAGGCCAGCACGGCAGGTTCCACAGCAGCGCCGGAGCCACGCGGCCTTTCAGGTGAAGTGACACCGCCCCGATGGACCTCACAGATGCCCACGGGGGCCCGAGAGCCCCTGAGTGCCCCGGTAGCTCTCAGAGGAGCGTGGCACCCAGGGGGCCATCACCCTGGCCTCCGGCCTCCCGTGCCAGGCCACGGGGCTCTGAGTCTGTCAGACAGGGACCCAACAAGGCAGCAAAGTTAGGCCCCACCTTGACGGTGTGGCCACGAAGGGTCTGGGATGCTCTGAACATGATGGGGCCACGTGCCGTAGGGCCACTGCGAGCGGATGACACCCTCTGCCAAGGAGACAGCCCTGAGCAGCCTGCCTCGCTGAGGCGAAAGGGAAGGAGAGCAGTTCTGACCCTCTTTTATTTAATTAATTAATTAATTAATTATATTTATTTATTTTATTTATTTTATTTTATTTATTTATTTTATTTTATTTATTGGGTGTTTGGGGTGTTTTGTTCACTGTGGGTATTTTAAATTAATTATAACTTCTAAGAATATTTCATTAAAGGGGCGCCTGGGTGGCGCAGTCGGTTAAGCGTCCGACTTCGGCCAGGTCACGATCTCGCGGTCCGTGAGTTTGAGCCCCACGTCAGGCTCTGGGTTGATGGCTCGGAGCCTGGAGCCTGTTTCCGATTCTGTGTCTCCCTCTCTCTCTGCCCCTCCCCCGTTCATGCTCTGTCTCTCTCTGTCCCAAAAATAAATTAAAAAATGTTGAAAAAAAAATTTTTTTTAAAAAAAAGAATATTCCATTAAAGCGTGATTTCTCTTGATTGTGGGGCTCCCTGGAGCCCGGATCGAGTGCCTGGCTTTCCACACCCCAGCCCCAGCCTCGAGTCTCCTGTGCTCTGTCCTGCTGGTGTCGCCCTGCCCACTCTCTGTGCCTCTGGAAACTCTGCCGGTCACGCGGGTGAGCCACCAGGCCCCCAGCAGGTGAAGGCGCCCTCTGTTCAGGCTCCTTGTTTCCCAGACTACATCGTGATGGTTAAAAGTTCAGTGGCTTCAGGAATATTCCCATCGGCGTGCGATTCCCGCAGGGGGCTGTCGGTGGCCAGGGAGTGGGGGGCTCGGGGGGCGGGGCCCTGCATGTGGCTCTGGAGCTGGGGGGGGGGGCAGGGAGGCGGATGCCGGCGGGAAATGGGGGACAGACCCCTCCCGGGAGCCTCCCTATAATCTCAGTTACTGCTATGGAAAGGCAAATGGGAAGCCCCCACCTTGGAAGGGGCCCCGATGCTTCATTAGCCCGTCAGCTTCCAGCCATCTGACTGGAATGGGAAAGCGGGCCCGGGGGGCTGAGTAGCTGTGAGATGCCAGCTCCGACCTCCACCCCCGTCCCCCACACCGGCATCTTTTGGGGGCGGGTTTGCTTTTGGTGTTTGGGGAAAGTCCCAACAGGCCAGGGAGGCCAGGACGCTGGGCCGGGGGTGGGGGGGGGCAGGGCGGGGCAGAGAGCCACCTGAGAGCCCAGAGAGGGACAGACGGACAGGGTTTCCGAGCGGGGCGTCTGGCCCAGACCCGTCCCAGGCTGCCGACTGTGTCTGCAGCAAAGGAAAAGAATCCTTTTTGCTGTTTTATTATCGTATAATGGACACGCGGCAAAGCTCACCCTTCTCCGCGTTCGGTTCTGAGAGTCTTACACACGCACGTGGTCGCGTAACCGCTGTGCGTCCCGACACCCCCAACTCCCCTGTGCGTCCAGCTCGCCCCCCGCCCCCCAGCCACCGGCAGCATCCGCTGCGCTTTGCGTGGCCGTGGTTCGGCCACGGCGGTGGAACAGGTGGCGTGCGGTCTTTGGAGCCGGCACGTTGCCCACGAGGCTCACCCACGGGGCCGCAGCCTTTGAATCGCTGAGCGCCACCCCTCGCAGGCACGGGCCTGGGCCGTTTATCTGTTTCCCAGTCGAAGGACAGCTGGGCTGTTTCCGGTTTTCGATTAACTAAGTTCCAGAAAATAGTTTCTCAGCCCAGAACAGGCTTCCCAGCCACCAGCTCTGGAACTGAGCCCCTTCCACACGGGCGGCTATGTGCGGACATCTGGGCAATCATGAGAATTGCTGGGGAGCCGCGAGGCTCGGGGACCCCAGGTCATCAGATGCCCTCCCCCACCCTAACACCCATGCACTCAGCAGGTCAGTGTCGCTGCCGACTGCTGCCTCCCACCCAGAGTCATGGGCCTTTTTCAAACCTGGGGTCCGGGGGTGGCTGGGCGTGGGCTCTACCCTCTCTGTGCACCCTCCCCGTGTGGGTGGCACCCAGGGGCTGTGCCTGCCCTCACCCGGCCGGCCCAGACATACCAGGCTCCAACTCAGCACGGCCGAGGGGGACAAGGGAGACCCGTGCTGCCGTTTCTCCGCCCAGCCAGTCACAAGGTGCATCCTTTTGTTCCCGAGGGAGGGCTGCTGGGTGGCCGGGCTCGCTGCCCCCTTGCGTCCCCGCCGCCCGCCAGCAAGGAGATCACTCAGGCACTGATACGATCGCCGCGGGACAGGCGGAAATTGGAGTGTCCCCAGTGCTTGATCGCGCCAGCCGCGGCCGCAGGGACATTAGAGGCCCGCGTAATGGCCCACATTCAGCTCCCCTCGCAGCCCCACCATGACCTTGGGCGGCTGGGAGCCCGCTGCTGTTTTAATGAAAAATCAGGACTTGGGGAATGGCTATGGCTTGGTGGGGGGCAGGAAGGGGGAGGGCTCTGTGCAGCTGCCCTCAGTCCATCTGTCCACGCCGGCCCCTCATGGGGGTTGGGGACCCCTGAAGACACAAAGAGAGCCCCACCTCGCGGAACGCTGGGTCTAACCTGTGAGCTGGGGAGAGGCCGGGATGGGGCGCAGCGGGAGGGGGGGGGCAGACACAGGGGGAGGGGCCGCCGTGCGTTTGTTGCTCCCACGCCGGGACAAAAGGACCCTCCGTCCAGGCTGGGCTCACCACCCACTCGCCAGCCTCAGTTTCCCCGTTGCAAACAGCTTGGCCCCTCCCACTCTCCCAGCGAGAACTGACAGCTTCCATGGAGCACCTACTGAGTGTGTCCCCACTGCCCCCAGAGCCCCCTGGGACCCTGGGCTACCATTCACCCCACTTTCAGATGGGGAGACAGAACTGACTGCCCAAGGTCATGCAGCAAAGGGAGGGCAAGCCGCCGGGGTGCCCTGGCCGGGTCCAGTGGCCCCCATGCACACCCTGGGCTGTTTCTCCCCGCTTTTTTCTAGAGGCCAGACCCAGGCTGCCCTCCGCGGCCAGGGCCCTGCCCCCCACCGCCCACCCCCAAACCCTTGCCAGTCCTCTGGGCTGACAGCACACCAGCCAGGTGGGCACCTGGCTCTCTGCAGCCAACTCTAGACCCACAGGGAATTTAAGTGCCAAGATCAAGGCCAGGGCCCAATCGCCTCTGCTGGGGAGACTCCTGGCCCTCCTTCCCCTCCAGGGGCCTGGCAGGAAGGTCCACCAGGCGGCCGGCCACCCCCTTACAAGCCCCAGGCTGACCCCAGAGTATCGGAGTAGGGGTTCCCAGCCCCGCCCTGAACTGGGCAGGGCCCCCCCCGGCCACCACCGTCGGCCCACTCTGCCCTGCCCGTGCTGATGGAATTGGGGGGCTGGGGAGGGTCCACTGCAAGTGGGCCACTCTTTCTGGCTGGGCTGGGGCGGGGGGAGCCCTCCTGCACCTCCCTCCCCTCCCCAGAGGTGCAGACATCATCGCTGGGCAGAGCAGAGAACGAGGCCCTGAACTTGGGTCGGCGAGGGGTTTCAGACTGGATGCCCCCAGCCGGAACCATGATGCTGGCTGGCTTCCCCGGGCAGTCCCCCCGAGACTGAGCCTCTCTGTTGGGGCTTCTCCTTCCCCCACTGCAGTCCAGGGCTGGCCCACTGGTAACCAGGCCGGCTGCCTGCAGGAAGTTTCCTGGAGGCCTTGGCCTTGACCCTCTCTTGCTGCCTCTTTGTTCTCTTCTCTCGTCTCCCTGGCCTCTCCTGGGGTTCGGGAGGGAGCCTGCCCTCATTAGCCTCAGCTGCTCCAAGCAGGCTCAGAAGGGCCCTTCTCGCCGCTCATAACCCCCTCAGAACTCCAGGTCGGCCCCTCTCTCCGAGTGGCTTCCTCGGGGACATCAGCCCTGCTCTGAGGTCAGAGAGAAAACAAACTCCCAGTGCTGATGGCCAACAGGGACAGGGCCCTCCCCAGAGGCCGGCACACGCGAAGGGCCCCGTGTCTGTCCACGCTCGAAAATTCGCAGCAACCCCAGACGGCAAGGATCAGCGTGACCCCCATTTTTCAAGCCAGAGCACAGAGGTACAGAGAGATAGGATGACTTGCCCGGGCTCACACAGCTCCCAGGTGGCGGTGGGGGTGGGGGTCCAGGATGCAAACCCAGACAACGAGTTCCAGAATCTGTGCCCTGAACGGTCACAGTGACAGTTGCCTACAACCCGCCTTCCACTGCCTTGTCGTCCTGTAACTTCCCACGCCTTTTTAGAAAGCCACGGAGTACTGGTTCCGTTTTCCTAACGTGGCCTCGCGGGAGCCTTCCTGGCCAACCGCCGCGCACATCCCACCTCCCTGCGTAGCCTCCAGAGCCCCTTCCCCAGCACGTGCAGTCACTTCCCCAAGAGGCCTTGGACGGGCCAACCCTCCCCCAAGAAGGCGCCCCCGGAACCGTGTCTCCTCCTTGCTCCTGGCACATGGGAGAGACTGCGCAGGGCAGGGGCTCGGAAATGCTGACTCAGTCCGGGACGTTGGAGTCACGAGAGACCGTGGCCCACAGGAGAGCGGCGACCCGGCGCCCACAGGTCCCCAGGGGCCCGAGGCAGGAAGGAAGGTCAAGGTGGGGGCGGGGGAGACACCACTTACTGAGCGCTCCCGGGGCCCGGCTGAGCCCGCTGGGCCGTCTGCACCCCCCACGTGGCCTGTAAGAGCCTCGTGGCACCTCTGAGCCAGAAGGCACCTGCTCCCGGGTGAGGAAAACCGGGCTCCAGCAGGTGAACTCGCTTGGCCTGCACGAGGCAGGGCTGGGGTTTGAACCCAGCACTTCTCCCTGGTGCCGGGACCCACGGCAGGTGTCGAAGGCCACGGGAGCATAGAGAGCCCTCCCCCCCCCCCCCCCCGCGGACCCGCTCCTGCCGTGAATGCGGCCCGCAGCCACCCCACGGGGCGAGCCCAGGGCCCCCCGCGTCCCAGCATGGCCCGCGTTCAGAGCCCCGCGGGGTTTCCAATCAGTCCCCACACGGAGCGCAGATGGGACACGGCTGCCTCCACCCATTGGATCAACACAAGGTTCTGGTGGCACCCACCGGCTGCTTGCTTAGCTCACAGCGAGTCACCCTGGATGATTCCCGCCACGAGCCAGCAGCAAATAGCAGCCATGCCTTCCCCTTGCCGGGGGAGGGGGGACAACCTGGCCGTCTCAGGACCCGGAGGGGAGGGGGGCCGATCCTCCCCTGTGCTGGCCACTTGCCCACCCTCACCCCCGGCCAGGTGGACTCAGGCTGTGAAGCCAGTGAGGGGCAGGAGGGCTGGGCTGGAGTGAGGCCCCCCCCCCGCCCCCACAAGGAGGAGGGAGGCAGGGAAGGAGGAGGGAGGCGGGGAGGGCCTGTCCTCACCAGCGCCTTCTTCCCACTCCATGCGCTAAGAATGGCACCCTGTCCCCCAGCCTAGAGTCACCGGCACCCTGCAAGGACCCCCTGGTCCCCCCAGGCACCTCTGTGGTCACCTCTGACGCAGCCCCCCTCCTGAGTTACACCCTGGAGCCCACATTCCGCTAACAGCCAGCAGCAGGTGGCATCACCTCTCTGAGCCTCAGTTTCCTCATCTGTAAAACGGGTGCCTACGCCACAAGGCCCTAGTATGTTTTCTGTGAGATAAGATGGGTCACCCAGTAGATACAGAGCCTGGCTCGGGAAACGCCCTGCAACCAGGAGCCGTGACCACTGACGTTGTCCCTGGGGCCCCGTCCCCTCACCCAGCCGTCCTCCAGCCTCTCCCACCGACCCATTCTCCTCCTGAGGCAGAGTGTTGCTTGCCTGGCTTCTCCACTCCAACACTCCGAGACTCATCCTTCCTTTGCAAGCCGGCTCCACTGCTCCCCAGCCTTCCAGGCCCTCCCAGAGCTGGCTTCTGCCCAGTGGCTGCTGGTCACCGGGGACCCCACGCTTTGCCCTCCCTGCAAGGGAGGCCCCGTGGAGCTACGGCCTACTTGGCCGCAGGTCGGCCCAAGTGGTTGGGCTGGTTTGTGGTGGAAAGGACACCGGGCCGGGGCCCAGGGAGGGTCCGATGCCTCCCCGGAGCCCGACGACTTGGCTGGGCCGCCGCGGCGAGCGCGCCAGAGGCCCAGGGCCCACGGACACCCGGGCGCTCCAAGGATCTCTGCCCTGCTTGGAGACCAACGGGGCCAATTTATCCCTGCTACACAACTAGGCCAGCAGGCTTCGCAGAGAGGGCTGGTGGGGAGCGTTCGGGCTGCGTGGAAAGAAGGCGAAAGAAAGCGGAGAGTCAGCATTTGTTTGCCAGGCTGGCTTTCGCCCCTGGAGAGCATTTCAGGGCCACGAATGCCAATCACAATGTGCTCGTGGGCGACAAGACCAGGGAAGTCGGGGCGGGGGTGGGGGGCTCCAGGCTCGGGTTCCAGCTCTCCCGGGGACGCGCCCAGCCGCCAAAGTCCCGGTGAGCGCACGCGCACAGCCGCGGGAAGTCGTGAGGACGTGGCACACGCGGGACCCCGCTGCCAGCCCCGGCCCCCCGCGCCTCTCGGAGGCTGGGCTGGAACCAAGACAGCACAAGCCCTGTCCCCACGCGGGTGGGGGTGACAGCGCCTGCCATCAGGGTCAAACAAGAGCGGGAAGTGTGACCGACCCTCCGCGTCTTCTGAGTTCACGTGGCTTCCACTCTCCGGACGTTAAGGGGTCCTTTGGCCCCTGAAATCATGGTGATAACGGATGGCTGGTGGGTTTTGTTTGTCTGAGTGTCTTCCGTCAGTAAAGGGAGAAGTTCGCAGCTCTGTGCCAGGCCCCACGTGGGCTCTCTGGACCCGGTCTGGTCCGGGAGCCGAGGGACTCGAGCCCGAGGGAGCAGCACGTTCCGGGCCATCCTGGGCATCTTGCCTGTCACCACAACACCAGCTTCTTTCTTTGTTATTAATTCAACAAGTCCGCTTGGAATCTAGTCATGAGCAGGGCATAAAAATCCGCTGCTTTAACGGAACTTCCATTCTAGGGATGGAGACAAACAACTTGTGAGTAAAGAAAGAATGTAGTTTCTGACGAGCCGATGAATACGCTAGATGTTACACAGCAAACACGCAGGGTCGGGGACAAAGAGGGCGCAGAGAGGGAGTCAGGGCAGACCCCCAAGGATGGGACCCTCGAATTGAGAGCTCATGCAGTGAGGGAGTGAGCCTTAAGAACATGCGGGGAGGTACTCCAGCCAGGGGCACAGCAGGTGCAAAGGCCCTGAGGTAGGAAGGAACGTGGCTGGATGGCAGACACACAGAGGACAGTGTCTCAGGGTGTCCAGGAGAGTCACAGGGTCAGCAGGGCCAGGTGGAGAATAACGGGGCAGGCAGATGCGGGGAAGATCGCATCTCTGGTTTAGACACGCGAATTTTGAGCTGTTAGGTGATCTTAAAATTAAGGTGAAAGGTGTCACGTTGGGGTGCTGAGTGGGTGGTGAGATGTTTAGAAGTATGGATCTCAGGGTGGAGGTCAGGGCTGGACAGACCCATGTGGAAACACCACCACGGGTGACACTTAACAGGATGGGTCCGTGGGACGTCGAGGGGGAGGGGCATGGATGGGCTGAGCCGCGGCGGTTCGAGGACGAGGACGGGAGGCCATGAAGCTCCCAGGGCTCCTGGGAGGCAGGAGAAGGGCTTGGAGCGCTCCTGGGGGGCTGCTAGACTTTGGTGGGAAATGAGGAGTCTAGAATGAGAGGGTGTGTGGGGTCCGTGGGGTCAGCTTGTTGGAGGTTAGCAGGAATGAGCCCGCATGGAAGGAAGTGCGTGGCCAGGCCAGAAGGGCTTTGATGCTGTCCCGGTCCCCGCTGTAGAGACCCGGTGCCCATACCCCCGGCCCCGGGCATCGCCGCGGCCAGAGGAGGAGGATTTTCAGGCAACGAGGAGCCACAAGCCTCCTCTGCTGGCGCCTACGGGCACCCCAGCACCCTCAGGGCGGAGGACGGGCTCTGGCCTTGCCCCTTTAAGGCCCCTCCAGGAAGCCCTCCCCTGTCCCGGGGCTCACTACTCACCGGGGTCCACTCGCCTCCGCCCCTGAGACCGAGCTCCGGAGGCCCCAGCGGTGTGGCCAGCCGGGCTCGGAGAGGGCACCGAGCCACGGCCACAGAGCCACAGCGCGTTGTGGCTAGGGGGGACCGCGGTGGTCGGTGGGCCAACCGTGCACCCTGGCACCTCCCGCGCCTCTCTGCCTCTCCGCTCTCATCATCCAGCTTCCCCTTGATTGCCCCTTGGGACGAGGCGCTCAGCACACTCAGGGCAACCCTGTCCCCACTCTGGTCATTCCGTCCCGGAGTCAGGTGGAGGCTGGAGCCGGGGGCCAGCCTGTCACGGCCACGAGTCGGGGTGCGCGCTCCCCGGCTCGGGGGGTCTGCCCCTCTGAGGCCCGGGCACCCGTCCAGGGTGGGCGACTGCACTCCGCTGACCGAGCCCTCGGACATGGGAACCCGTGTGACCCAGTGGAAATCCAGCACCCGCCACCCGAGACAGTGTCACGCAGGTGCTCCTTCTCCGAGCCCTCGGAGGCCCGCCCCCCGTTCACACCCATCATCCGGGGGAAAAGCGCGTCCTTTCTGTAACGCACACCCTCTCCGCGGAGGCGCTATAAATATGGCGAGATGACATCGCCAGCAGCGGCTCCTGTGAGTGATGTCATCCTGGGGGTTGCCTAGCAACCCCGACAACGTTTGCGAGGCTCTAATTCTCGAGTAGGGTAAAGTCACATTTCTGCAGCTCAGTTAAATCAGCTTCCTGGCAACTCCACCACGATGATCTCATTTTATTCATGATTATTTTATGTGAAACGCACTTTTAGCTCTAAGAGAACACACAGATCTAATTCAAAACCCGCTATGGCTTTATGTTTCCAGGGTGCCGTTAACACGGCATCCACGCAAATAACCATGGTAACACACGGGTAATTAGTACGTGCAGCACGCGGCATCAACACGGAGCCGGGGCCAGCTCCCCAATCAGCGCGGATTACCGCACGTTATTACCGGAGTAATTACCTGCAGCAACACACAAATTGAACTAAATGGTCAATTGAAGTAAAGTGAATGGCTTTTTATTCTAGTCCCTAAATAATGCGTCTGCTTGGCTGAGCCGTTCAAGGTAAGTAAAACTCTCAGACTGATGGCCTCCCCCGGCCCGGCCCCATCCTGGGTGGGGGGGCTGGCCCCGCCCAGACGGGTACTGGGGCTCCCCGCTCCCCCGCCACCCCCAGCCGCCGCAGGGCCCGGCCCTTACGTGACAGCCCCGAGGACGAGGACGAGGACGAGGACGGCTGTCCTCCTCGTCCCCCCAGGGAAGAGGGCACAGAACTTTCCAGAAAGAGGATGGGGTGAAAAGGCAACGGCCTTCCTCCCTGGGATGTTGTTCTCGCCCCTCTGGTAGGTGGGGCTTCCTGTCGCAGGATGTGAGGGGGAGGGGAGGTCAAAGGTTACTTCTGCCTTATTAACAGAGCGTTTCTCAGATTCCACACACTTACAAGATCTTCAAACAGGAAGTCGCCCGGGCTCCTCCAGGATTCCGAGTGGAGCTGAGCTGCGTGGCCTCCCCTGGAGAGGGGAGAGCGGCGGGGAGGCAGGGAGGCCCCACAGCGGGTGGGAGGGGCCTGGTGTCCTGTCCTTCCCTGATGGGCGAGGCCCATCACCGTGGCGAGGGGGCCCGGGGACTTTGGGCGGAAAGCTCCCAGTCCTTCCCGCGACCCATCCCAAGGGCCGGCCCTTAGAAAGATGGCCACCACCCTGCGGGCCGCCCATCCAGGTGACGCGGATCCGCGAGGACACCAGGTGCCACGGAGGCAAAGGACAGGGCGCCAGGAGCGCGGCAGGGGCTCCCCGGAGGGAGTGAGGATTATGGTGGCTGCGAGGGGGAGGCAGGGAGGAGGGAGGCCCCGAGTCAGAGGAACCGAAAGAAGGCCACCGATCTTATCACCACCTTGATGTGCCGCGGACGCAGAAATACTGAGGGAGATCGAGATGCAGAGAAAAGGAAAATGTGACTTCAAAACCCACAGCTATGTGTGCACCCCGTGGAGGTGGGGCAGATTCGCCTCGGGGAAAGCTGCTGCTTTCAGAAAACATTCTGAAAGGTTTTGGCGTTTGGGGTGAGGGCATCTCATCTACCCTGGATGGGAGAGGCCCAGACGGCCAAAGGCGAGAGATGTGACTCCAAATCAAAGGGGATTTCCAACCAAAATAGCTGACGGGTGCACACCACTGCTGGGGCAGCATAGAGGAGGTGACCCCGAACATATGGTGGGGCGAACAACACAGTGACCCCCACCCCCCCAGAGACAGAGACAGAAGGTGAAGGAGGCGCGGCCAGCTGAGCCCAGGGCGCGGGCAGGTCTGGAGTCAGCAACCCCTGCAGGGAAAGGGGGACCTAAATCCCGGTGGGGCCGGGAGGCAGGAATGGGAGCAGCGGAGCCCCCACAACAAGGCTGAGAGCAGACCGTCACCCACAGATGCTGAAACGCAAAACAAACGACTAGCAAACTGAACTCAGCCATGAAAAGGACAGCGCGTAAGCAAAGAATTGCGTTTATGTCAGAAATGCAGATTTGGCGATCCTCAGGAAGCCGATCCGTGTAAGTCACCGAAGTGACACACGAGGAAGAAAAATCAGACGCGGGTCCTACGACATGTGGCGAAGACACTTGTGAAAATCCAACATCCGCTCGTGATTAAAACGAAAAGAGCTCTTACAAACCCGGAGCCAAAGGGGGCCTCTGATGCCGTGGAAGAGGGCCTGCGGGAGGCCGGCGCAGTCGTCATGCTTCGTGGCAAAGCCTCGAAAGCGTTCCTTCCGAAACCAGAAGCGAGGCCGGACTTTCTCCTCTCGCCCCTTCTGCTCGACATGGTGACAGCTGCCTCCACCACTGCAATAAGGTAAGAAAACTAAATAAACGAGGGGCTCCCTGCTGGCTCGGTCAGAAGAGCATTCGACCCTTGACCTCGGGGTCGGGAGTTCCAGAGCCACGTCGGGTATAGAGATGACGTAAATCAACAAAACTTAAAAAGAAAAAGAAATAAACCAGAGGTGAAAAGACTAGAAAAGAAGAAACCAAACTGCTATTTTTCGCAAGGCAGGCGATTCCAAACACAGGAGGTCCGAAATGACCTGCAGA
The DNA here is from genome assembly GCF_007474595.2 of Lynx canadensis. NCBI lineage: Eukaryota > Metazoa > Chordata > Mammalia > Carnivora > Felidae > Lynx > Lynx canadensis. The sequence goes on from NC_044315.2 coordinate 91,458,244, forward strand.
TCAGTACTAACAGTTTACCAAGGTTGCTGGATGTAAAGTTAACACGAAAAATCAGATTTCTTTCTATGTAATGGGGGCAAATAGATAGAAAGTGGGAATTTTTGAATGATACCACCTGTGATAACATCAAACCAGGTCAAGCGCCTGGAAATAAATACAGTAGCAGACACACGAGACCTCTAGAGGAAAAAAATATGAAATTTTATTGACGACATTCATGAAGACCTAAGTAAAGAGGGGACATTTGTTTATGTTTATAGTTTATGGTTTATGAAGTCCTTATGGTTTAGAAAATTCAACATTATAAAGATCTTAATTCTCCCAAATTGACTTATGTTCAAGTTGAGTTCATTAAAGTATCTATCTAGAGTAAAATTCTTCCTTTTTTAGGGGCATCGGGGTGGTTCAGTAGGTTAAGCATCTGACTCTTGATCTCTGCTCAAGTCTTTATATTTAAAATGTTTTTAACATTTATCCATGTTTGAGAGACAGAGAGACAGTGTGCAAGTGGGGGGCGGGGGGTGGGGGGCAGAGAGAGAGGGAGACAGAATCCAAAGCAGGCTCCGGGCTCCGAGCCGTCCGCACAGAGCCCGCTGCGGGTCTTCAACCCACGAACTGTGAGATTACGACCTGAGCTGAAGTTGGACGCTTAACTGACCGAGCCACCCAGGCGCCCTGACCTCTGCTCAGGTCTTGATCTTAGCATCGTGAGTTCAAGCCCCTCCCCCCACCATTGGGTTCTGTGCTGGGCTTGAAGCCTACTTAAAAGAAAATGCTTTTTAAGTGTATAGTTCCGTGAATCTTTACAAACTTAGGTAACTGCCATGGTAGAGAGTATATCCATCACCTCCCAAAATCCGTGCCTAGCAACCTTGCTCTATGGTTCGTCCTGATAGTTTCTGTCTTTTCTAGAATGTAATTTAAATGAAATCAGACAGTCTGCAACATTTTGAGCCTGACTTCCTTCGCTTAGCATAATTCGTTTGAAATTCAACCCCGTTCGCCCACGTGTCCATAGCTCGTTCATTTTTATTGCTGAAAAGTATTTCATTATATGGACGTACCGTGGTTTCAACAACACGCGAGTTGCTTCCAGCTTGGAACAAATACAAACTGAGCTGCTGTAGGCATCCACGCACAGATGGCTGGGTGGTTTTCTTGGGTAAATATCCAGGAGTGAAATTGCTGGGGCATAGTGTATGTTCGCCTCTGTGAGAAACCACCAGACTCTTTTCCAGAACGGCTGGGCCACGTTGTGTCCCCACCAGCGATGTGTGTGAGTTCCAGAGGCTCTGCACCTTCACGTGGAGTTGTCGGTTTTTAAAAGCCATGACTAGGGGCGCCTGGGTGGCTCGGTCGGTGAAGCGGCCGACTTCGGCTCAGGTCACGATCTCGCGGTCCGTGAGTTCGAGCCCCGTGTCCGGCTCTGTGCTGACAGCTCAGAGCCTGGAACCTGTTTCGGATTCTGTGTCTCCCTCTCTCTCTGACCCTCCCCCGTTCATGCTGTGTCTCTCTCTGTCTCAAAAATAAATAAACATTAAAAAAAAAATTTTTTTTAAATAAATAAATAAAAGCCATGACTACAGGTTGCAGTGGCTCCTCCTGCAGGGTTGACTGACGTAATGACTGAGACCACTGAGCATCTTTTCATATGCTGATTTGACCTCCATATGTATCCTTTTGATGAAGCCTCTGGTAACCTCTTTGTCAGGTTTTGGTATCAGAGTAATGCTGACCTCATAAAAAGAGTGGATTCCTCCCTCCACTTCCATTTCCTGGAAGAGGCTGAGTGTGGTTGGTATTATTTCTTTCTCAAGTGTTTGGTAGAATTTGCTGCAAAACTCACGTAAGTCTAGAGTTTATTGTTTTCAGAAGGTTTTTTTTTTAATGTTCATTATGTATCTTTTGAGACGGACACAGAGTGAGAGTGGGGGAGGGGCTGAGAGAGAGGGAGACACAGAATCTGAAGCAGGCTCCAGGCTCCGAGCTGTCAGCACAGAGCCCGACACGGGGCTCGAACCCACGGACTGTGAGATCATGACCTGAGCCAAAGTCAGATTCCCAACCGACTGAGCCACCCAGGCGCCCCTGTTTTGAGATTTTAAACAACCAACTCTCTAATATACATGGGACTATTGGGGAGCCTGGGTGGCTCAGTCGGTTAAGCGTCCCACTTCGGCTCAGGTCATGATCTCACGGTTTGTGGGTTCAAGCCTTACGTCGGGCTCTGTGCTGACAGCTCAGAGCCTGGAGCCTGCTTCGGATTCTGTGTCTCCCCCTCTCTCTGCCCCTCCCCTGCTCACGCTCTGTGTCTCTCTGTCTCTCAATAATGAATAAACGTTAAAAAAAAATTTTTTTTAATATATATATACCGGACTATCACCTATTTTTTTCTTGAGTGAGTTTTGGTAGTTTATGTTTTTGAAGGAATTTGTCTATCATAAAATTGTTTGTAATATTATTTCTTAACATTTTAATATCCGCAAGATCTGTAGTGATGTCCCCTTTTCCATTCCTGATATTGGTAATCTGCGCCTTCTTTTTTTCTTTGTCAGTCTGCCTAGAGATTTGTCAGTCACATATGATCTTTTCACAGAGGTAACTCTGGCTTTATTGATTACGCTTTCCTACAGCCTTTCTCTTTCCTGTTTCATTGATTTCTGCTCATTACTGCTTCCTTCCTTCTGTTTGTTTTGAGTTCAATTTGCTTCTTTTCCTAGTTTCTTAAGGTGGAATTTAGATCATTGATTTTCTTTTTCTTTTCTTCTTGTTTTTTTCTGTTTTTAGTGTAGTGGACACACGGTGTTACGTTAGTTTCTGGTGCACAACTTAGCGATCGGACAAGTTCACACAGTTATGCACATTACACATTATTATCACTGACTGTACCCCTTATGCTCTGGTTTGTATTCCCATGACTTATTCCATAACTGAAGGCCTGTATCTCCCTCTCCCCTTCCCCATTTTGCCCAGCCTCCCACCCCCTCCCCTCCGGCAACCATCAGTTTGTTCTCTGTATTTATAGTTTTGATTCCGCTTTTTGTTTGCTTTTTTAGATTCCATTTATGATTAGATAATATGATATTTGTCTTTCTCTGCCTGACTTATTTCACTTAGCGTAATACATTCTAGATCGATCCCCGTTGTCACAAATGGCGTGATCTCGCCCTTGTTTATGGCTGCATAATATTCCACAGTAGATGCCTACCACATCTTTATCCACTCGTCTGTCGATGGACACTCGAGTTGCTTTCTTGTCTTGGCTACTCTAAATTATGCTGCAATAAACATAGGAGTGCATGTAGCTTTTCAAGTTCGTGTTTTCCCTGGATAAATGCCCAGCAGCAGAATCACTGGATCGTACGGTCGTTCTATTTTTTATCTTGTAAGAAACCTCCATAACCTACTGTTTCCCACACAGCGGCTACACCGGTCTGCATTCCCACCAACCGTGCGTGAGGGTTCCCCCTTCTCCACACCCTCGCCAACGCCTGTTATCTCTTCTCCTTTTCTTTTGGCCATTCTGACAGGCGCGAGGTCGTTTTGATTTGCCTTTCCCCGATGATCAGTGACGCCGAGTATCTGGACGTCTTCCTTGGAGAAATGTCACTGCAGGCCCTCTGCCCACTTTTTAACCAGACCGTCCGCATTGTTTTTGGTGTTGTAATTTTCTCTTTCGGTGTGAGCCTTCAACGATGAGTTTTCCTTTGCAAATTTCCTATATGTAAATTGCCCACAAGTCAATTTAAGCTATAATTTTCCCCTTAAATGTTGTTTTAGCTGCATCACACAAAGTCGATATGCCATGTTTCAATTTTCAGTCAGCTCGCGATATTTTGTCATCGCCCCTGCTGTAACCTGTCCTCCACACTAGCTGCACGGCGCTGGGCAGCTGGGGCAGTCAGGGGTTGGGGACCCCCTGCGTGGAGGAGCGCCGAGGGACTCTGGGACTACGCGGAGGTCCGCAGGGGGAGACGGCGCAGGGCCCCAGGCCCATCCCAAAGGAGCTGTTCAAAGGAGAGAGAGAGTCGGGGCTCGCTGACCATCCCAGGCAGCCCAGCTTCCAGGCCCCAGCCTTCCTGACACTCTGGAGAGGTTCACACCCGAAGGTCACTCACCCCATTCTCCGGGATGAGGGGCCTTCACCCGTGTGTCCTGTGTCCACACGTGAGAACAGCTGTCGAGAAGTCCCCACTGTGCGCCAGGGGCCGCGGGCCAGCACTGTCCGGTCACTGTCCCCCAAGCCCACAATATTCCTCTCAAGTGGGGGGTGTTGTGGCGCCTCTCCTTGTTCTCCGTGGTCACTGGGCCAGTGGGGTCCTGTGTCCGCAGAAGCCGCAGGGCAGGGGGCTTGCCTGTGTGATGCACGGAGGCCCCCCCACCCCAGAGTGTTGTCACAGGAAGGAACGAAGCAGGGAGCCAGGACAGGGGCTGGGGGGGGAGAGCGCCCTATGGCCCTGCCCACAGGCCCCCTAGCTCCTTCCTTCCAGCCTAAAGGCTAGGTGGGTGTTTGTGTGTCTGAACTAAGGACACGGATGTTTTTGGGGAGAAATGCCACGTCCTGAACCGGGAGCCTCACCCCACAGCCAGCTGTGACCCGGGCACAGGCACTGGGGACCGTGCTACCGAGGGGCCGTGCCCACCCGGAGACACCCAACTAGGGAGCCGGCTCATCCCAGGCCGGGCAAAGGGGTGCTTCCCGTGTCCCGCGGGGTCCCTGCCAGGCCCGTCACACTACGCTTGCCCTGGATCTCCTGTCAGTCCCCGCACAGGAGGGGAAGACTGAGGCGGGGAGCTTGTGGGACCCACCTGGGCGTGCTCGGGTGGCCCAGGGTGGCTCGCAGAGCCACTGGTAGGTGCAGACCTCGGCTCTGCCTTCGCCCTGGCCTGCGAAGGAAAAGCTCCCTCTTCCACCCGCGGTAGGTGCCCGGCCCCAGCGCCCTGGCTGAGGAAGAGGCTGGCGGGGCCTGAGCCCCCCCACTCGCCAGGCCTCTTAAGCAACAACCCCATTCTTGCTGCATCTGGAACAGGCCTCACACCGTCCTCTGTTTCTCCAAGATGCAGAAATTGCCAGTGGCATCCGCGCTCTTGTACTAAATTAGCCACGCTTGACTCAAGCGCCTGCCTCCTGCCCCTGCCCGCCCGCCGCCCATCCTCCTGCCCACGCGCCCGAGCCCTCGGCGGGCCTGACTCACTGGCTCGATGCCACTTGAAGTCACAAGCAGTGAGTCGTGGGCTCTCACCCGTCCCCGCGTGACCACCAGCCCGTGATTACTGGCCTCCAGGCCCCGCTCCGCTCAGCTGCTGTGTGACTTGGGGCGGCGTGCCTCCCCTCTCCGGGCCTGGCTTCCCCCTGCATAAAACAGGGGCTGGGGCTACACCGGGCCTCTGTGCCCCCGCCGGGCCCATCTGCCCGGGAGGAGATAGGGCGCAGGCGGGATCCAGCAGCCAGAGCCCGCCTCACGGTGAGCCCCCCACCAGCCCGGCGCATGGTTCCTGGACCTCCTGTTGGGGACCGTGCCACGGGTGGGGGGGGGGGCTGTGCCCTCCGGAGGACCCCCGAGGCCACTGCGGGCAGTGGCAGAAGACATGCTGGCTGGGGCCAAGACACGGAGGGGGGGAGGTTTAGGAAAGCGGGTTTGGAGGCTCTGGGCTGAGGCCCGCCAGAGCTCAGGCCCCCACCCCGCCGCTCTCTGGCAGTGACCTTGAGCAAGCCCGGCCCCCTCTCTGAGCTCCTCGTGTACAACGCGGGGCACTGACGCCCGCGTCACCGGGTACGGCATCTGAAGGACGCGGCACACAGCCTGGCGCCCCCGGCAGGCCCTGGGGGTTCGCGAACGGCGTGAGCCAGCTGACAGCACTCCGTGGGCTCCAGGCAGCGGGGCTCCGGGCTCAGGTCCTGGGCTGCTCCCTGGGGGAAGTGACCCGAGCCAGGGCGGGGCTGCACAAGGAGCACTGGGTTGAGGGTCCAGAGACCAGGGTCTGCGCCTGGCTTCGTGTCCCCCCACCCGTGACTCTGATGCCCCCCGATCCTGTCCCTTCCTCACCCGTTGACCCCAGAGAGTAACTCCAGGTGGGCAGGGAGGAAGGAGCCACACTCTCAGCCAACGGAGGCTACTCGGGGGCATTGGCTCCTTTTCTATCCGGCACAGCTGGGGGGGACTCAGGTAGCCTCTTTTTGCGCTTAAAAAAATTACGCATGAAAATGATGTCAAACCTCCTAGAGCTGTAGGCTCACCATTGGTGCACTTGACTGTACAGACGTTAACCTTAATTTTTTTAAGGTTCTACTTTTTTTTCATGTTTATTTTTGAGAGGGAAAGAGGGGGGAAAGGGACAGAGCATGAGCAGGAGAGGGGCAGAGAGACAGGGAGACACAGAACCGGAAGCAGGCTCCAGGCTCCGAGCCGTCAGCACAGAGCCCAACACAAGACTTGAACCCACAGATGGTGAGATCATGACTTGAGCCGAAGTGGGACGCTTCACCGACGGAGCCACCCAGGCACCCCTAAAAAGTAGTTTTTAAATCAAAACACTAATTCAGCTTATTGGACACAAAGCCATCACTCCAGAGACAGCTCATTGTCTCGGCCTACCCGCTTCCCATTCCCCAGGGGTAACCAGGGTCAAAGGGAGTCAGGGAGGCCGGCTCCCGAGGTCCGGAGGTGGCAGACAGGCCCTCGATCCCCTTGCTGGACACCCCTCATCCCCTGCTGGGGCGCTGGGGACGTGTCACAGGGCTGGCCCGGCAGGAGGCTCGTGGCCTGCAGAAAGGAGGAAGTCCCGGCGATAAAGCCCGGTGGGCAGAGCAGAGGGAGGCCAGCCAAGCCTGGAAAGGAGAGGTAGGCCGTCCGAGCCCACACAGCGGCCCCGGAGCCACCCCTCCCTCACGACAGTCTCTTCTCGCTGGGAACGTGTTCTTGTACAGGAACTGAAAGTCCAGAGAAAGCACTTGGCCTGGGCAGCCCTGGGGTGGGGGTGGGGGTAGATGACGCAAAAGATACACAGCCCCCTCGGTCCCCGATTCCAGGGAGCCCCCCGAAGGCCCGCTACTGTTCTCCATCCCCAGCCCTTCTCTTCCATCAGCAGCAGGCTCGGGGCTTCAAGATGCCAAAGGAGGAGGGAGAACAGCACAGGGGAGACAGCAAGGGCACCTTTCTGGAAGGTTCCAGTGCAATGCCACAGCCAAAATCGAGGGAAGCTCTCCAAAGGGTAGAAGAGGCACCAGCCTCCTCCTTGACTTTGCCACCACAGTCCAGCCCTTTCCTCGTCCGGCGCCCTCCCACCCACCCTTCTGCTTCCTTGGCCCCCCTGGCCCAGCGCCCGTCAAACATGGGTGCCCCCCCACCTCGGCCTTCAGCCCCCCACCCACAGCCCACCTGCAGCTCCGACCCCCTTGCCTGTCACCTGCGAGTTTCTGTGCCTCGTTCCTTCCCCCAGTAACACCCACTCAACCTGCAGGAGCTCCCGGCTCAGGGTCCTGTCTGGGCATCTCAGGGCCCAGTGCTCAGAGCCCTCAGGAAACCTTTGTCAAAGTGACAGGCAGTCACTTGTGAAGGAAGAAGGAGCAGCCTTGGCGGAGGCCAAGAGCTGAGGCCCCACCCTGTGGGGTCTAAGGGCACTGGGGAGCCATGGAGGGCTTGAAGCAGGGAGGGCCGGATCAGAGCAGGTAGCAGCTCCTCCTGAAAACCCACCTCCCCACCCCTCCATCCCCACCCCCCTCTCCCCCCAGGCCTGATCTCCAGGCTTTGCCTCGGGGTGGGGGCCTCTTGTAACTCAGACAGCATCCAGTGGACAGACAGGTGGCTTCAGGGCCAGCTACGGTCGCCACGCCCTTCCGCCCCAAGGACTGGACAGGACTAAACAGGGCACCCGCACTCATGCGCCAGGGCCCCCTCGCCACGCTGGCCGCTGGGCACCCCGCCGTGGCCGGCCCAGATCCAGACGGCACACATACGAAACACACTCCTGGTCGCAAAGACCAGCACGAGAACCGAAACACGCACGCGTCCTTGTTTTTCCGTCGCGTGTTGGGATGACCACGCATGGAGTACGTTAGGTCACCCAAAATAGATCGTTGGAATGACTTCACCAGTTTCTTTTTGGGTTTTTTTTCTGTGGCTACTAGAAAATTTTAAATTTTGTTCATGGCTCCCACACGTGGGGGTTGTCGTGGCTCCTCGGATGCAAAGGACCCGGGAGTGGAGACACGGAGACGCCGAGGGGGGCAGAGGGCCCAGGCCGGGAAGGGAGAGGACCGGCGGGCGGGGACGCGCCCCGGTGGGCACCAAACGGGCCTGGTTACAGCCAAGGGGTGTGGCCGCGGGGATCAGCTTCCTGGGCTCTGGGTCCCCATCCCCACCGCTCCGGGGTCCGGGTCCCCGAGCCTGGACGCCGCTTCCCTTCCTGTCTCCCTGCTCTGGGCTGTGGCCCTCCCGGCCTCCCCCTGCACTGGATGGAATCAGGGAGGGTCCAGACCACCCTCCTCACTGCAGCCACTGGGCCAGCAGCTCCCACCCTCGGCTGCCAGAGGGGAGAAGAACCAATTCGCACCTCCCTCCCCGAGACCCTGCGACCTGCGCCCGTTCCTCTGGTTTTCTCCTCTCCCTGACCTCCTCTGCCTGCCTGCCCCCTGCCTCTCCCTCCCGCCCGCCCGCCCCTGCCCACCCTCTCCCTCCAGCACCAGCGGAGTGGGAAACCACAGCAGCCACACACGGTAACAAATCTTCTGCCTCACCCCCCTCCTTTATTTACACCGGGCGCCCAGCAGCAATTCAATCTGAAAAAGTGCCGTGTTTTCGGAGGCGTGCAGCCCGAGAAATTGATGTTTGTGTTAATCAATCTTGTAGGAGCCTGCGGGGCTCAGAGAGGTACCACACGAGAGATTTCTTCTATTGATTAATTGGATTCCGAGCGGGCAGGGGTGGGGAGGAAATCAAACGCTCCAAGCACCTGAAATCTTAGGAGATGGGTCGGGACTCTGTCCCCGACCCTGCACCGCCCGAGGTGTGTTTGGGGGGGCGCTGGGCCCTGGGTTCCCGTAACTTCCTCCCCACTCAGCATCCAGCACCGGCTGGGGCTCAGGACCCCCAGCATCGGGGTCAGCTCTGCCTGACTCGTGAGACTCAGGGACTCTGTGCTGTCCGGAAACATCCCTGCTCACGCCGTCACCCGGGGTGATCTCACGCCTCCAGAAGCTCCAGGCCCCGTATTCTGAAAGGGACCCACGTGGCCCCATGGCCAGCACAGAGGGGACGGGGCTCTGGACAAGACCGCATGTGCCACAGGGGAGGACCAAGCCCCACGCCCCATCGGTGGAAAGTCTCTGGGCCCTGGTCCAGAGCCGCCCGTGGCTGGCTGGGCCTGTGGAAACGAGGCTGGCACCCAGGTATTGGACCAGCCCGCGTCATCCGAGGCAGGCTGGCAGTGAATCCCGAGGGCGCACCGCCTCGATTCAGGAAGCCGAGGCCCAGCCTCTGGAGCCGGCTTCAGGGGCATCAGCTGGTCCCTCCCAGGGCCCGGGAGGGCCAGGAAGTGGCGGGCAAGCAGTATGGGAAAAGTGCGGCAATGCCCTGTGTCCGATGAGGCTTGTAGGGCTAACACAGAGAAGGACCCCGCCCAGTGGTTCTCACCAACGGGGCGGGCTGGACAGACCCACTTTACAGACATGAACACCGAGGCTCCAGCTGGAGAAACACCGGGCCCTGCTCCCCAGGAGTCCAGCGACCCGGTGCCCGGATGTCATCCTCGTCACTCGGCTTGGTGGTGGGACATGTGAGGCGGGCCCACTCCGGGGCATCCCTGGGAGGCTGGCCATCTGACCGCTTCCTGAACTCTACACATTTGGGGTGTAGGGGCACCCACAGGGCCCATCAAGAGAGCCGCTAGACTCTCCCTTCCGCTCTGGGCCAACAGCCTCGTGGGAATCCTGGAAGCAAAGCTATCACGGCAGAATCCAAATTCAGCCCTCTCTCGTCCGCCATCGCCATTGATTGAGTACCTACTGTATACCAGCACTGACCCTCATTGTCTGATTCTATCCCTGCAATCATGACCCTTAAATGGGCGCCTCTTCCCCATCCCGTGGCCGTGAGACAGACCACACCTGAGCCGCAAACAGGTGTCTCAGCCATCCCTGCAGTCGGAGACCAGGCAGGAGCAGGAGAAGGGTCCCAGTCCTGCAGAGGCCTCTCACTCTCCAGGCCTCAGCTTTCCCATCTGCAAATGGGTCTGAAGAGAGACCTCAGCCATAGCCCCACCCAGGGCGTCGTGCTGGGAAAACTGTCGGCCGAGCAGGTCTTGTCCGGAACAACTGTGATCTCCAATCAACTGGATGGAAGGCAGTGGAAAGAGCCCAGGGACCCCCCCCCAACCTGCCGCTGGCCTCTGGGGAGCCCCCGGGTGCGGGATGGGAGGGAGTGTCGGCTTGGACACCCTGGGATCCTGTCTTCCCTGCACTGCCACGTGCTGGAGCCCTCTCGCTTGCTGCGTCCCGACCAGCGGGCTCTCCCGCGACGCCCGGACAGCCAGGAGCTCAGGGCAGGGGACCCGGCACTGCTCTGGACTGGAAAGGAAATGGATCTTTTAAAGACAGTCAAGCCTTTTTTTTTTTTTTTTTTTTTTTTTTACCGTCAATTGGGTGAGTCTTGCCCCATTTCCTACACACGCTTGTGCACACACGCTCACATACCTTTGATTTCCCAACAAACAAACAAAGCGTGATCTCTGTTACTGCACAGAATGTCCTGTTTAGCTTGACGAGAGCCAAAAGGGATGACCCCAAGCCATCCCACCACGAGATGCATTTCCAGGAAGAGGCCGATGGCACGCGTGCGTGACCCCCACCAGAGAGCCCCCCGTAGCGAGAGCCGCCCTCCAGCCCACCTTGGCCGCCTGGTGGCCGCACCCTCCCCAGGCTGCCCCCCCCACACCCCCAGCCTCGCCCTAAAGTCGACAGACACCAAGACCCCCCGACCAAGGACAGCAACTGGGCTGCATAGAAAAAAAAGTGAAACGTTCCGCGAGAAAAGCAAATCAGAAAGCTAACAGACAAACGACAGATTTGGAAAAATATGTGTAACATACACGGCTGACAAAGATTTTATGTAATTCACATATAAGGGGTTCCTTTCAAACTGTTTAACTTCACAAAATTCAAAGGTTGAAGGAGCAGTGACATCTCTTCGCCTGTACCAAATTGGCAGTCAATTTTTTTTTTTTTTTTTTTTTTTTTTTTTTTTTTTTTTTTTTGCTCACACCTAAAATTAACGAGACAGAGGAAAAAGGCACGCGGGGTCCCTCCCTATCGTCCCTGGCAATTTTCACACGCACACAAAGTCACACACGGCATGCCCTCTGACCCACGGCCTCCCATCTTGCTTTGTCCGTCAGGGACGTGGGCAAGGATGTTCGTCTGAACGCTGCGGTTTGTTTCAGCAAAAAAAGAGTCAAAACGGTTCGTGGGGGACTTAGGGTAAATTAACTGCTGAGTGTTTACACAACGCGACGCCTCGCGGGCATTTAAAGTCCTGTGGCAGAAGGACCCCCCCCCCCCCCGCTGGGATCTCACAAGAAAAGGGACACGAGGGGCAGCAGGAAGGCATGATGCCGGCGAGGCTTACGTGGACACACGTGCACACACACGCACACACACACACAGTTGTGCACACGCACGCAGACGTACACGCAGGAAAACAGTGCAAAGATGCGCCCCCCAGTGCCGACCCCGTAGAGCTGGGTCTGCGGCTGCTGGAACCGGTCTCTGCCTTTTCGCTTCCCCGTCCCTTCTGTTCTGTGTTTGATGAGTCCGTTGGATTTTTTTCATGACAACAAAGTACGAGAACTTACCACTCCTCCAGAGCCCTGCATGGAGCCCGGAAAGGGGCCCTCGAAGGGCGCGGGAGGATGTGTCTACACCAGCTGCACTCCGTCCCCGGCCTCTTCCCTGTGAAGGGTGGCGACGCCTGACCCAGCCACCCCGGGGTCTCTGAGGACCCAGCCGGACCGGAGCTGTGACCCGGCCCCCCACTTACGGCAGCGGCCCCCGAAACCCCCTGCCGGCCTCTCTCACCAGCGGTGCTGGGACTCAGCCCTCAGTACCCACAGCCGGAACCCCACCCGCCACCCTGTGGGAGCACCCGTCTGGGAGCCCCCGCACAGAGAGGGGCTCGCCCCCAGCGCCGCCGGGGCAGGCCACATGACTCTCCAGTGACCCCCCAAGGGGGAGAGGTCTCACGCGGAGAGCTGGGTACTGAGGCGGGAGCCGAGCCCCTGCCCATGGGGGGCCCACTCCCCCAACTTAGCAGGCCCAGAGTGGGCATGGAGCCGCTTTGTCCCCCCCGAGGCGGGACAGCGCGGCACAGACAGCGGTGCGGGGTCCTCGGCCCGTAGAAGGAACAGGAGGCCTGGCCTGTGACGGAAGGGGCAGCCCCCGGGGACCGAGAAGGGGCAGGGGTACCGGCCGGGAGGGGTCCCGCAGCCCACGGGGAGGAAGGAAGGAAGGAGGAGCAGGGGTGACGGTGTGCAGGGTGGTGACGGCCCAGTCGGAGAACTGGGGTCTGCACGCTGGCTGCGGTCACGTGGAGGTCACGGGTGACTCAGGAGGCGGAGCCCAGCTCGAGTGGAGGGGTTCAGGGGCGAACAGCTCGGGGAGCAGGCGGGGCCCCTCCCAGTAGCTCCGGCCTCGCTCATGCACACCTGCAGCCTGACGCAGTCAGCGACTGGGGCCCCCGCCCCCAAGACCCGGGCCTGGAAGGAGGGCAGCTAGCAAACGAACCAGAATCCCAAGGTCGCAGGGCCAAGCGTGAGGGTGCTGAAGCCCAGCTGAGCAGAGGCCTGTGGAGGAGGGGGGGACGGGCAGCCTGCGGGGAGCCTGGGGCGGCACCCTGAAGGGGGCTGCAGCCTGTCCGCTCAGGCGACATCAGAACCTCCTGTGCCCTCTCGGCCCTGGGCACAGAGCCTGCCCACCTGGGCCACACCTGGGCTCCTGGTCAGGCCTCCCTCTCTGCACCTGCCGCCTGGAGACCCTCTCCTTCTCCCTGCCTGCTGTCCCGAGCCCTTGCTTGTGAACTTGGCTGGAGCCCCGCCCCCCTCCCCAGGGGTCAGGAGCACAGCAGACCTGGAGACCCTGAACACCTCCAGCGGCAGGTGTGAGACCCTGCAAACTATGAGCAGCAGGTGTGGGCCACCTGGAAGGGAACGGAGCAGGGCTGAGGGCATCCCAGGAGAGAAGGTGCTGGAGGGGTGCAGCAGCGTGTGCAGGCAGAGGGAGACGCTAAGGAGAAGGGAGAGGGGTGTGTGGACAAGGTAAGGTGGGGGGGGGGGGCCTCCGCATCTCGTTCCGGGCCTGAGGGAAAGGTTGATTGTGAACCCAGATCCCCGAGGTCTATGAGCCCCTGGATCGGTGCGCATACAGAGTGGCATTTTTCTGGCGAGGGGACAGGCTTCTATCAGAGCCTGAAAGACCCGTGGCCCCTCCCAGGCCAGAATCTTCCCGTTTGACAGATTCAGGAGCAACTTCTCCAGGGTCGCGAAGGGGCTGGTGACAGATCAGGGCCAAAACCCGGTCCTGCTGCTTCACTGGGGCCTTGAGATGAGGTCATCCAAATGAGGGTGGCCCTACACCCAGTGACAAGTGTCCTGATGAGAGACAGACGGGGAGAGGCCCTGTGAAGACGGTGCAGACTACAGGGTGCGGCCACAGCCCAGGGGCTGGGGCACCAGACACGAGAGGCAGGAAGGACTCTCCCCCAGAGCCCCCAGGGGAAACGCAGCCCTTGACCCCTGGACGTGGGGCTTGTGGCCTCCAGAACTGGGAAGGACACATTCCTGTTGTCAGTCTCCAAGCCCGTAGTCCTTGTTCCGGCAGCTGCAGGAACATCATTCGGGGGCCAAGCAGGGGTCCAGCCACGTGGGAGGGCACCAGCCCTGTGCCGCCCGGGACTAAGGGCCCCAGAAGAACGGGACGGGGCCCCTTCCGGCCCGATTTCGGGTCCCCGCCACCCCCCGGCACCAGCCCACACCTGGCTAGCGGGAGCTCCCGGGACCGCGTCGTCTGCAGCACGCCCAGGCGCCCAGCGCGGTTCCGCTCCTTCACGCGGGCAGCAGGCCGGGCGTGGACCCTGCAGGGAGCTGGGGACGTGATCAGGCCCGGGCTCGGCGGGACCGGAAATAGCAGAGGCTGCTGGGGCACAGGGACACCAGGGTCACGGGGTCGGGGGAACCGAGGATGAGCCGGGCCAGGCCTCCTCCCGGGACCGCCCCCTCCTGCCCCACCGCGAGACCTTCCCAGGCGGGCCCGCCTCTGGGGCTGTGCCCTCTGTGTCCACCAGAAGTCCAGATCGGGGCCCTGGGCACATGACCCGAAAGATACCCCCAAGCCGATCCTACTCTGTGCTTGCCACCTGGTCTGCCGTGGATGTGAGCACACCCCCTGCGTCCCCTGTGTTGATGGGAGCACACCCCCTGTGTTGTGGCTCGGGGAGGCCCAAGCCGGCACAGAGCCAGCCCTGAGAGAGCACGCCGCCCCCCACGACAGTCTCAGTGGAGGTGGGGCAGAAGGCCACCCCAGTGACCTCCCCGCCTCCCTCCCAGGGGCACCCTGGGCAGACGCCTCCTCCGCAGCCGTCCCCAGGGCTCCCTTGGAGCCTGGCACAGTGACAGCCCATGAGTCCCAGCATACGCTGCCCTTCTCGCCTCCTCCACAGCGGCACTGCCTGCATCTGGGGCAGCTGGAGAGGGCTCTGGGCTGACCGCCTCCCCCGAGGAGTGCACGGGCAGAGCACGCCCCAGCCCCCTGAAGTGCCACACCCAGGGGCCCCGCACAAGAGGGACGGGCAGGGCAGGGGCTGCTGGAAGCCTGGAGGGGCATCAGGGTGGGGAGGCAGCCAGCCCTAGACGAGCTGGACAGCACAGTGATTCACCGGGCTGCCTCCTCCACGCTGCCCACCTTTGCCCTGTGGCATCGGATCCTGTCATCTGCCCCTACCCCTGCTCACCTGTGCAGCCTCCCAGACTCCCCCCCCACCCCACCCCTGCCCAACCTGGCCCCGGCTCCTGGCCTCTGGGCCTTCCTGTGCTTCCCTCCTCCTTCCAGTCATGGGGCGGGTGCTGCTTTTTCCCACCCCGGGGCCTTTGCACAGGCTGGGTCTTCTTCCCAGAGCCCTCCTCGCTCTCCCCGGACAAACTCACCCTGCAGGCCCTGTTCTTTCCTGCCCCCCTGCCAACGAATTCCCTTGGCTCCTGGAACGCACGGATCCAAGCCAGGAATCATTTGTTCACTGCTGGCTTTCCTCCCAGAGGGTGGGCCATGAGCCCTTGGGGGATGGTCTTCTTGCGGGGGGGGGGGGGCAGATGCTGAGCAAGACACACAGTAGGGTCTTCAGCAAGTAAGAGTTCCCTGGAAGAAGAGCGTGAACAACTAGCACTTAGCCGTGTCCCCCCAGCAGCCCTGTCAGGTGGGCCTCGTTTCTCTCCCCCCTTCAAGGTTGAGACGAAGGTGAAGGGAGGAAGGGACTCGCCCCAGGGCCCTGCAGCTCATTCACAGCGGGACATTCTGGACAGCCTGACCACAGCAGCTTACGGCAGCTTGTCGGCCACCAGGCCTGCCCTTACCCTGCCCCCCCCGCCCCCTCTGGTGGATGGGCCATACCCCAGTTTGGCAACCACTGGGTGAGCAGAGGGGAGCAGACTTCTTGCATGCGGGACTTCTCAGAGCCTTAGCTGCTCTGCACGCTGGCTCCCCCCCGGGAGGGAACTGTGAGCAGAATTTCCCAGACGTGTTTGGCATGGTGGCACTGTGGTGGGCGAGGGGCTGTGGCTTCTGAGGGAAATCTCCGTCTCTGCTGGAGGGTGGGTCTAGCCTGGGCAGTTACCCGGTGCTATCTCAAATCCCGTCTTGTCCCTTCCAGCTGGGGGTCCTCTCTGAACCTCGGCTTTCTCCTCTGTCACATGCAGAAGAGAGAGCCCAGGTCCCGGGGGGCACCTGCAGGGCCCTGGAGGGCGGACAGAGGCAGCTTTGATGGGCCTGACTGGGAGGGAGCCGGTAGCCGGGGGGGGATGGGGGGGTCTGCCTTCCTCCTGAGAGCCAGGTGCTCTGCAGCGGCATTTTTTACACTAAACCCTTTCCAGAGCTTTTCTGAGGATGGGGTTTGCTGTCCTATGCGAAGGATTTGTAAACCCTTCATCACGAGCCCCCCACCATCCCTGCCAAGCCGGGCCCACCAGGGCCAAGAACCAGGAGAGGCTGTGTCCCCTCCCGGGTCCTGGGCCCACGGTGCTGGGAGTGCCCGGTCCCTCCTCCAGCATGACTTTCTCTGGGTTCCAGTGGGAGGGACCGTACCCGCAGCCTTTCCGGAACATCAGGGGACCGTGGTGGGATTTACCCACCGTGTGGCCTGCAGTGGCCCTGGCGTCTCACCTATGTGTGCCGGGCAGCCCGGCTGTGTGCGGACAAGGCGAGGGAACAGAGGCAGAGTTCCCAGCACAGCGCCAGGCTGGGCTGGGCGAGGTGTGAGACGTTCAGGGCCACCAGCCTTAGTCACTCGTCTCCCCCTCCCGGAAACCCCGAGGCCCGAGGCCCCGGAGGGGCGCCCACAGGTGTAGATAAAACTAGGCTGCGTACTGCCCCCGTCACACCCTCCCTATGTCTCCGGCCACAGGCAGGGCCCCCCCCTCTGTCCCAGCCCGCGTCCGTCCACTTCCAGCACGAGAAGCGAAGCAGGGCCCCGTTGCCAGCTGCCCCGGGGGCCTGCAGACAAAGCCGGACGGCGGGGAGGCCCTGAGCCAGCTCCTGGAGGGCCATGACCCTCCTTCCCTCCCCGGCCCTCCCGGGAGGCTGCAGGAGGCCAGTCCTGGGATATTATATCCAGAGGAAGGGCAGCCCCCGCACTGGGTCCACACAGAGCTTCCGGTCCACAGAGGCCACGGGGCCAGGGGCAGAACCAGAGCGCTCTGGAGGCCTCCCAGTCACGCAAGGAAGGCCTCGGGCCAAACGCCAGGCCTGGGAACGCTCCGTCCCCACCTCCCTCCCCACGTCCGGGGGTCAGCGGTCACTTTATTAATAGCAGCCCCCGAGGAGAGGCCTCACCCCTGGACGGTCATCGCCCTCCCTGCAGCATGGCCGAGTGACCTGGGGCATCCCTGGGAGGGATCCAGGGAGCCCCTGGGAGTGCCGGCCAGGGGACGTCACCAGCCTGCCTGGAGGCTCCACAGAGGCGCCAGAGAGAAAAGAAAAGCGGGTTTCAAAGATCACTGCCACTAACCGCAAGACATTAGTTCCGTCACACGGCTCTTGGGGGTAACAAGAAAGTGCACTGATGTTGTACTTGGCAGGGGAATGTCCCCCCGTCCTCGGGATGAGAGGGGAAGCGTGTCCGCACCACGAGGAACGTCCCCTTTCAGACCCTCTGGGCCCATTAATACACAGAGAAAAATCTGGGGAGTTACGCACCAAAAGGCCCTATCTGCACTCCACCTCCCTCCCCCTGCACGTCAAGCCCAGGTCTCCGCCCACCGTCAGCTGTCAGCTCGAGGCTATACCACTCTGCAACTTACAGGAAATAGGAAACTGATAATAATGCAAATCGTTCTGTAGAAATGCAAAAAAATGTGCCATCGAATCGAATTTGTTGCTTGGTAAAGTTAGGGCCATTTGCTCGGTGTGGTTTTAAATGCACAAGCAATGAGCATTGTAGAATACAGGGAAAATGGACTTCTGAGAAACTAAGGCCAGGAGAAGTGTCCAGGCTACGCCTGACGGGGCATTTCCGTGTCAGGCTCGTTCCAGGAACCCCAGAAACCCGCCAGCCCACCGTGGCACCTGCCAGCCCCAGCCGGTGCCTCTGGGGGCTCAAGAGCCTGGAGTGCGGACCCCAACCGCCTGCCAACCTGGGGTACCACCTTCAGGCATCCTGTAAACAAACGCTCAGAGCCTCAGTTTCTCTACCTGGAAAATGGGACGGGAATGGCCAGCCTCTGCTGCGCCTTCCCTGAAGCCAAGCCCTGAGCTCTGGTCCCCGCCGGTGCCCCGAGGCACCGGGCAGTTAGGTGACTTTTCCCAAGGCCACAGAGAGCCAGACTGTGCGCCAAGGAGGCGGGTCCACCCACACGGGCCGCCTGACCCTGAGAGGTGCAGCCCCGCCCCCTGGTGGACACTTCTGGAATTGCCCGGCGAGGTGCCCCTCCACAGATGGCACAGTGCAGGACGGGGCAGGAACCCGCTGCCTAAGCAGGCAACCCACCAGCCACTCCTAGGCCAGCAGATCAAGAGCCAGAGGACAGGGCGGGGGGGGGGGGGGCATCCACAGGCCCTTGGACTCAAAAGGCCCCCGGTCTGTTTGGTGGCCATTAGCAGTGGCCTTGAAGCTGACCCTCCAGGCCCCAGCGTTCACGCCAAAAGGCTCATGACAGCCCCACTTGGGCTCTGAGTCACCAAGGCCTTCCGTTCCAGAAAGCAATGAGTCCTCGGGGCCTGTCGCCTTTCCTGGGAATGTCACCACTCTCCCCTCCCGGTGGAGAACCTCCCAGGAACGGGCCTTTGGGGCCGGCTGGACAGTATGCAGAGTTGGTGAGCGGGGCAGGGGGCCAGGCTACCCGAGGGCCCCGCCACACAGCTCACAGGCGCGGTCAGCACGATGCGTCTCCAGGAGAAATCCCCTGAATCCAGATGTGGCTCTCATCCCACCACCGAGCCCTTCATTCTGCAGGATTGTGCTGGGGCGGTGGGTGTTTTCACCGTGCCTGGCTCTCCCCTTCCTCGGGGGCCCAAGGACTCTCAGCTGTGGGAGCCAGCAGACCTGGCCACGCGGCTGGGTTTCTGGGGGGGGGGAGGGGGCGGAAGGGCCCCACGCAGGGGCCCCAGTGGCCACAGACTTGCCACCTGAGTCCTGATTCTTCCCTCCTCCAGATCTGATGCAGAGACTTCGTCGAGGCCGGGAAAATCCAAGTTCTCCAAAGCCACAGGGGCCTGGAGAGAAGAGTATGGGAGGCAGGGCCGAAGCAGGGTTTCTGCTCCGAATAACGGCGACCCCTGCCTGAGGCCATCTGTCCCACCTTGCTGAGTCCTGACCGACTGGACGCAGCCTGGGTCTGCAGAGCCAACGGTCAAGGCCAAAGCACTGTGCCCGCACACCCGGTGTTTGCCCCCAGGAGGCACTCCGGGTGAGCCCTAGTGGGTCCGGGTCAGCCCTGGGAACCTACCCCCCTCCTCCTCTTGCTGTCTGCGCCCCCCTCCCTGGGCTCTCTTTTCTCCCTCCTCCGTTTCACGGCCCATCCGCCGAAATACTGCGCCCCGGGCCCTGTTCTCACATTCCCACGATGCAGGCCCACCAGCCGGCCTTTCCTTCCAGGGGAAGGGAAGTCCTACAGTTTGGGTTCACACACAATTCCCCCACGCGAGCTTCTTCCCTTTTCTGCACAGGGACAGCTTGAGTGGTCACGTGGCGCACACTATAGGAAATGCTGCCTCGTGGGCAAATGACAGAAGTCCCCTCCGCAGTCACCAGGGTCGCAGGACCTAGCAAATAAAACTGAGAGGCCGTCAGCTAGGTTTGAGCTGCAGGTGAGCGGCAGAAACCTTTAGTATAAGTATATCCCGTCAAATGTTTGGGACATACCTACACAGTAACATTGTTGCTGACTGGGCATCCTGGATGCAACTCTACAGGGCACTCAGGGAAGGGTCTACACAGGCCGGGGTCTCACCAGGGCTGGAAGGGGACCCACACCCCCACCCACTGCCACCATCCAGGGGTCGGGGCTGGATCCTCACCCCAAACACTCTAGCGACAACCTGCTGGGCGCCCTCGGGCAAGTGCCTCCCCTCTCTGTGTCGGCGGGTGCAAAATGGACAGGCCAGCAAAGTGAGCTCGCCTTCCTCTACTTCTAGAACTTTCTCTGCGTGTGGCCTGATTTCACGCGGGAGCCGATAGGGACGGGCCCCTGGGGATGGCCCCGGTGAGTTCTGTTCCTGGTGAGCTCAGGGGGAATGAAGGGCGGAATTGCCCCCGTAGGCGATGACTCCGTGCGTCCAATCTGCCCAGACAGGAGGCACGTGGCCAACTCTTCTCTGGCCCAGAGCAACCTGCACAGCCCAGGAGGGCTTTCCCCGCCAGGGTCTCGCTGCGTGGAGCTGAGGCGGGAACACGCCAGGCCCAGAGCAGAAGGATGGGCCTCGCAGCAGCGACACCGATGCTGATCCACGCACTTATTCAACACACACTATGGGGTGGCCCTCCGGTTCAACGGTTGAAAGGGACAGGAGGCACCGTGTGGCCTCGGGTCCTGGAGGCCCTGGCAGCCGACACCCGGAGAAGCAGCCTCAGTAAATGCAGCCAACGGGCCCAGGTCCCGAGAGGGAGGTGCTGCCTCCTGGGTCCTTCCCGCCTGGTGCCCCCAACCTCGTGAAGACCCGATCCTACAGGACCCTTCCCACACCTGTCACTATGGCTCTGTCCCCCGGGAGACACGGAGCCTCCCATCCTGCACCCAGAGCAGACAGCTGCTACGTTGGGGGAGCTGATATGCTTTGTGAATGCAGATTCCTCAGATTCAGACTCCGGGGGGTGATCCCAGGTGGTTCCGATTCACCCTAAACCTCGCGAGGCCTGGCCCGGGGCTCCTGGGGGGCCAGCTGCGGCTCAGTTCCTAGCCCGGGGGGATCGGGAGCTTGAGAGCCCAGGGACGGAGGCAGGCCCACGGGGCCTGGACACGGGCAGCAGGCATGACTGGGCCCAGCTGCCCCTGACGGAGCCCCCCCGTGTGCCCAGACCTGCGGTGCCGGCAGCGGCCGTGGAGCACGAGAGCCGGGCACGAGCAGATGAGACCGAACAGACTCCCCACCGCAAAGCCAGTCCAAACGACCCAACCGCTTTGTCCTCTGCAGGTTCCGCTGTAAAAGAGGGGTGCGGACGGCCCGTTCCTCGTGCAAGCTGGGGAGTTGTGCCCAGGCCACACGGCTCGCCCTGACCAGGGCCCCTCCTTGCTCAGTGCCCGTACCCTAGTCACGCCCGGCTCTTCCGTCCGGTAGGTGCTCTGCAGACGTGGGCAGAGTCCTCCCTCCCACCCTCGGCTGGCTCTCCACCTGTAAGGATCACCCCAACTTCTCATGGGAGTGCAGGGCGCAGCGAGGGCTGGCCTACGGCAGGCAGGGTCTGCCCCAGCAGCCCCCACCTCCCTTCATGGATCCCCGACCATCCACCCCTTCACAGCAGGTTTCCAGGATGAGGGCATAGAAGAAACTTAAGAACTGCCTTAACCAACAAACTAAGTTTTGGTTTTTTCTAATTAACAATAGGAATTTTCTGGTTTTTTTAATCAGAAACTCTTTTTTTTTTTTTTTTTTTTTTAATGTTTTGTGTATTTTTGAGATTGAGAATGAGAGCTGGGGTGGGACTGAGAGTGAGGGGGTCACAGGACCCAAGTGGGCTCTGGCCTGAAAGCAGAGAGCTCCACGTGGGGCTCGAACTCATGAACCGTGAGATCATGACCTGAGGCGACGTCAGACGCTTAACCGACTGAGCCACCCAGGCGCCCCCACCCACCATTAGACGTTTTCTAATTTCAAGTTTTTTAATGCAGTTTGAGAAAACGGGTATCCAAATGAGCACAGAGAAACGCCATACAGCTGTTCACAGCCACCCAGAGTGGCCCCTGCAGGTCTGTGTTCCTTCCTGTGACACATACATATGCGCTGGACACCCGCACGTGCACGCGGGTGTCCATGCGTGTGGGAGCGCAGGATCACGTGCATGGTGAGCACACGTTATGCACACTGGTGCACGCGCACACGCGTGTACACCGTGCCACAGGTGCACCCACACGTTCCACGCACGCACGAGTGCATCCACCGCACACACGTCTACACAGCGCACACAGCCTCTCACACGTGCTTACTGCACACGTGCACGCGTACGCACACACGCCCTTCCACGGCACGCGCGCCCGGGGCTAGGGCCCCTTCGGGAGAGAGAGGGAGGGGAGCGTCGGGTTTAAATCTCCAAGCCCCTAGCGCGCTGCGGCCCGCTCCGGGCCTCGAACCTGAGACCCACGAATTGCGCGCAGCGCTCACGGAGCATGCGCGAAGTCGCGCAGAACGGACTCCGGGCATGCGCAGACCGCGCCTCGAGCGCCCCGCCCTCCCAACACCCACAGTTCCAAGCGCAGGGCCGTGTCCGGAAGTCCGTGGAGCGGATCTTCGTTCCTCGTCCTCTGATTCGCTTCAAACCACTTCCATTCCGCAGGAAGTGCCGAGTCTCTGGCCCACAGTCCGCGGGGCGTGTCGCTTAGGAAGTGAGCGCCGGCCCTGTTTTGTTTTCCGGGGGAATCTGGTTTTCTGAAGGACGCTCGGGACTTCCGCGCGTCCCTCCCAGCCTCTGATTGGCTGGTTTCATGAATACCATTAGGGAAGGGGGAGGCAAGTTTTTCACGCGCGGCAGCGCCTGTGGGGATTTGAGCGGCGAGGTGTGAACGCTGGTGGCTCCGCGATGAGGGCAGGCGCCTCCGCCGGCGTGTCTGCGCGGGGCGCGCGCGCGTCGAGTCGCCCTGAGCGAAAGGTGGCCTAGACAGGGGCCTTTAAATGCCGCGCGGACGGGACCGAAGTCGTGTTGTATGAAAGGAGGAGAAGGTTAGCACTCCCCTTGACAAGGATGGAAGAGGCCCTCGGGCCTGACAACACGCATACGGTTAAGGCATTGCCACCTACTTCGTGGCATCTAACCAACGTTTTTTTGGGGGAGACCCGGGGCGGGGGCTCCTCCGCACGGTGCCAGGGCCGGCAGGACTTGCTCCCCAATAGTGTGTACTGTGCTCCCTGCGGCACCCCCGCCACCGTCAGCGGGTCGGTGTCGCCCAGTCCCCCCTCCCAAGGCCGTCGTGAGCCCCTGCCCGCCAGCCTGCCGGCGGAGCGCTCCGTTATCAGGACAAGGGGTGTGGCACTGACTTAGGCCGTCTCGAAGCTTCGGCGACGGCGCGCCTCCGGTCCACAGAGACCCGCACCTGCCCGAGGGCCGTTACCCCTTTTGCCAGTCTTGAGTCCCCCCCGCACACTGATCTCGGCATCCTGGCTCCAGGGCAGGTGTGCCGAGCTCTCTGCACCGCCCGTGACGTCGCACCGCTTTCCTCGCCGAGGGAAGAAAATCCTTTGGCAAGTGTGCATTTTCACTCGTAGGAGTCGAGCTGTTTCTATCCCCACCACCGGTCGGGCTGGGTGTGAAGCTTGGGGTCTCCTCCTGGGGCCTCGGCAGCCCCCGGCTGTACCTCTCTCCCTTGCGTGGGCCGTGACGCGGCAGTGGACAGCACCGCGGGCGGCCCTTCGGCGACGGTGCCTGCCTTCCCTCTGCAGAATCCGGTCCCGGGCCGCTGCGAGCCCTTCCTGAGCCCCCCACCCGCAGTCACGCACGTGCGGGGCGAAGGCATCGCAGGACGTACCGCGACGTCGTGCACACGCTTTGGGAGAACTTAGATTCCCAGGGACGGAAATCCCCAGACAAGGCCACCTGAAGTGTAGAGAGGGCGTTCCCCCTTCATGTCCAGGGCACAAAGTGCTCTGTAAGCTCCACGGTTGCAGGGCTCGCTTAACGACCCAGGAACGTGTTTATCGACTTAAATATAAACCAACCCGAACCACAATTCCACTGCTAACACTGCAAAGAGGGCGCCGGGGGGCTCCGTCGGTTAAGCGTGTGATTCGGCTCATGCTCTCACCCGCATCGGTCTGTTGCTGACAGCTCAGAGCCTGGAGCCTGCTTCGGATTCAGTCCGTTTTGGGTTTTGCTTTGGGTTCCTCTCTCTGCCCCTCCCCCGCTCATGGGCGCGCGCATTCTCCCTCTCTCTCTCTCTCTCTCTCCCCTCTCCCAAATAAATATTTTTTAAAGATGCAAACAGCACCATCTAGCTCGCATTACCTATCAACAGTGGGGGGAAATGGTCAGCCTCTGCTCTCAGGGCACCAGAGTCAGAAGCTGCAAACGCGGACCCGGGAGCCCATAGGACACATGACTGTTTCCAGGTCCGAGGCGACGAGCAAGCAGCAGCCTTCAACCAACCAGGGCAGGCGGGGTCCTGCTGGGGCCCCGGTTCACACCAGCCAGCCGTGGAGCACGTGTTCGCCGGCCCCGAGCGCCCCGCCCTCCCAACACCCACAGTTCCATGCGTAGGACACGCACACAAGTGTGTGAACACGTGCGTGCCACATGCGTGCGAACGTGTATTTGTGCACCTTACACACGAATCTGCATGCGCGGGAGCATGTGCGTGTGCGGCACGGTGTGAACACGTGTGTGCACCCCTGTACACATGAAGTGCACGTGTGCGCATGTTCGGGTGCGCCTACATACACGTGAACGTGCACACACGTGTGTACGTACACGCTGACCTTTTAAGACAAACGTGGAAAGCTGGACACCCGACACTTAAGAATTCGCATTTGAGGGGCGCCTGGGCGGCTCCGTGAAGCACCCAGCCCTGGGTTTCAGCTCAGGTCGTGATCTCAGTTCACCGGCTCGAGCTCCGCGTCGGGCTCGGTGCTGGCAGCGCAGAGTCGGCTTAGAGTTCTCTCTTCCTCTCTGCCCCTCACGTGCTCACGCACGCACCCTCTTTTACGTGTGAAAAGGGTTCTGAGCCAAAGCTTCTGGAGAGTTACCTTTTACAGACACTGATTCACTGCCTAAGTCACCAAATGTCCGGGATTAATAAAACCACCCGGGAGGGACACAAACGGGAGGTGTCAAAAGCTGGAGTTGAAGGGCCGGGCTGGTGCAGCTGGAGGAGGAGGATTTGACGCTTGATCTTGGGGTCGTGAGTTCAAGCCCCATGTTGGGTGTAGAGCTTGCTTAAAAAAAACAAAGTTGAAAAGATAAAGCCAGGAAGACGTTCTCCACATTTACACATGCCTGAAATGATCCCCAACAAAGTCTTACTTTTAACGAACATACCAGAAGATAATCCCCCAAAGCGTTAGTGGTAGCAGCAATCCGGGTGATTTATTTTCTTCTATTTGTTTTACACTGTCCATAACGAGCACAAATGGTTAACTTTTTTTTTTAATTTTTTTAAGTTTTTATTTATTTTTGAAGGAGAGCGAGAGAGAGAGAGAGAGAGAGAGAGAGAGCATGAGCGGGGAAGGAGCAGAGAGAGAGAGGGAGACAGAATCCGAAGCAGGCTCCAGGCTCTAAGCTGTCAGTCAGCACAGAGCCCGATGCGGGGATCGAACTCACAATGTGTCAGATCATGCAAGTCGGACGCTTCACCGAGGTGAGCCACCCAGGCGCCCCCACAAATGGTTAACTTTCACAGTAAGAAAAGGTAATTTTTAACAGCTAGGAGCTTTCCTGCAGGGCACGCTGGCCTGAGCAGCAGAAGGGCCGTGTCACCCGCCCGCCCCCACCCCCGCCCCACCCCCACACAGCTGCATGGTAAAAAGGTAAAAAAGTCTTCTGGGACAAAGTTACAAGACATGAAAATCTTTATTTTTAAAAGAGAGATGTATCTTTACACAAATCTACAACAGAGAATTCAAACGTAGAAAAAATAAACTATATCCAAGGGCACAGCGCTCCACGTCCACACCCCTCTGCTCCGAGGGCCGAGCTGAGCTGTCACACCAGAACCAACGAGACAGTCCCAAGGTCTCAGGAACGTTGCCGACACACGCGGCCTCCGCCTTTCCTACCAAAATACGCTGCCAAGTGGGTTTCCCCGGCCCGGGTGCTGACCGCATTCTATGCAGTTCACCTCTGCACAGACAGCCACCCGCCGTCCGCCTCCAGGGAGAGGACGGGGAGACACAAGGGAGTCCGTTTCCAGATGCCCTTTGCTGGAATCGCACCCCCGTCTGAGCACCACGGCCACTGGGGTGGGGGGGGAAGAGCGAGAAGAAGAGTACAGAAGGAACCGGGGCCAAGGAAAGGCAGGGCGGGGTGGGGGTGGGGGGCCCGTGAAAACAAGGGGTCACCGAGCCTGGCAATCCAGCACCGCCCCCTCACGCTCTACCCCCCACACCCTTCGGGAAGCCGCGCCACCGGAGGCTCCGCCCCCGCACTCGGGCCGCGGGGGTGGGCGGCACCCGGCTCCCCTGCCGTGCCAGCCCCGGGAACCCACGAAGCCCTCGGTCCCGAGGTCGGCAGTGGGGAGAGGAAGCCCAGCCTGAGCTGAGCCTGGACCCACGGCCTCGGGGCCTCCTACGGCCCAGCCTTCGCGCACACAGCCGCCTGGGACGTTCGACGGGACACTTCAGGGACACCAGCTCCCTCCAGCTAAACGGAATTCCGGGTTTGCCCCCGGACCCCCTCAACATCCCCGGCCCACACGGGGAGGGGAGCCCTCCTCCGTGGCGCCGGGCTTCCCAGGCGGGGAGGGCGCGGGAACCCTCCACTTCTTGCCATCGGGGAGACTTTTCGTGAAAAGGCCAAGCGCAGACAGGCTTCGCGTGAGAACTCCGTCGCCACGGCTGTGCAGACTCCTACCTTTTATTACAGCTCGTGGGGGCGCGCGGGGGGCACGCGGGGGACACAGGGAGGTACCAGAACAACGCCACGCTGTCCGCACGGGAACCACGAACTGCCACATACAAAGGGTTTTACACGGAAAGAATCTTACAGCGTTCTGTGTTTTCCGGAAAGACCGCACACACTGGGCACGACGACAGCAGGAACCGGTGACCGCGGACCGAGTGGCTAGAGCATCTACTGAACAGACAAGGGGGGCCGCGGGGGCGGCTGCTCGCCGCACTTGCACTGGGTAATAAGATACCAGAGAAGGTACAGAACATTTACTGGAAAAAAAACACAACTCATGATAAATTGAACTTCACCCTTCTGTAATAAAAATTAAAAATTTGTGTTGACTCTGTTTGAACACAATACAGACCAGAAACTTCCCCAGACAGCGTGAGAGGGATCGGCAAGAAATGTCACCAGCAACCTGTAGAACCTTCTGGTGGTAGACCCCCCTCCGCCACATCGTCCTCAGCGGTGGCTCCATCCAGGCCCCTCCCGACCCCCCAGGCCCGGACGGAGGGGCCCCCTCCAGACACCGCGCTGCTCGCCGACCGGCCGCCTTCCCGCCAGCCCCCGCGGCGCCTAGCAGTCACTCTTCCAGAGCTTAATGGTCTTGTCGTTCTCCAGCGGCCGAGGCGATGATGTTCTCCGTCGGGTGGCAGGCCGTGGAGATGACGACGTCTGAAACACAGACCGCCGCTGCCCTGTGCCCCCTGGTGCCGAGACCTGCTCTGCCACCCAGGGTCGCGCCCCCACCGCCCCCGGGGTCCCAGCCGCTGACTGTGCTGCCCCGCTGGGATGCCTCGAGGGAGCACGATGGCCGGGTGGGACAGTGGAGAGGCGGCACCACGTGCTAGCGGGCCATCAGGGAGGGCTCCGTGCAGCCTGGCCCACGGCAGCGGTCCCCAGAGGGGACACAGGAGCACCTGCCTCGCTGCGCGGATGTGCCCGCTCCCAGCGCCCCCACCACTGCTGAGCACGGCACACTCCACCTCCACCAGGAAGCCCCCCACCTCCGTGTGCTGGCACCTGGGCTAATTCCAGAACCTTCCCTCTTCCCGTGTAGCTTCAAAGGGCCTGAGTGTCCTGGCCACACCAGGAGCCAGGAATGACCGAGGCACGGGGCTGCTCCCGAGGAGCTGGCCACGAGGGCAGAACACGCAAAGTCGTAGCTGGACTTTAAGGTCTGAGCTGTGTCCCCAGTGGGTGGAGGTGACTTTAAGGGACCAGAATAGAGCACTTGTCCAAATTTTCAAAGGATTTGACAATCACCCTCCCTCGGAGGGCAGGGCGACCAGCACAGGTGGCCCCTCACAGCCTAGAGGCGTGCGGAGCAGGCCCGGGGAGACAGCGGGTCGGCGCCGGGAGGAACCGGAGCCTCTAGACCACAGCAGATGTCCCTTGGCCTGCGCTAGTCTTGACGCGGGACAAAAGCATGGGCCACGTCCACACCGGAAGCCACGGAGCCCGCACGGACTTTGAGGACAGGCGCCAGAAGACGGCCACGAAGAGAGGTTCGAGTTGAGCCTGGCCTTGGCCAGATGGAAGCTGGGACAAAGCCCCCTGCCGACCGCTCACGGACCAGTGGCGTCCCCCAGGCCACCAGAGGGCGAGGAAAAACCAGAGCGGCAAGCGGCACAGCACCACACTCTGTGTCCCAGAAGCCGTCCCTGCGCACACGCGGGCACGCGGCCTGCACACATCCTCGAGCTCACCTGTGTGGCCCTGTAGTTTCTGTACAATCTCCTTGGTCCTGCAGGTTCCAAATGTACACCAGGTTGTCCTCGGAACCAGACACGATCCACTAGAACCGAAGACGGGTGAACAGAGACCCAGGTCAGAGCCAGTCGCGTGGAACCCACTTCGCCCCGAGGTCCACGCGCTCCGCCCCCGCCCGCACACGACCTCGAGGCCACGCTGGGCCGTCGGAGGCTCCTGAGACCTAAAGCATGTTCTCAAATCACCACCCCTCCGGGTCACACCCATCTCCGCCCAACGCCACCCCCCCACCCCCCCACCCCCCTGCCTCCAGTCACACGCCGCCTGGCGAGCACGAGCGGGGCCCTGGGCTGGGCGGGAGGCAGCGCGGCCAGTTGGGACCCGGCACCGGAGCCCAGGCCCCGAGCAGCAAAGCGCTTACGGGAACCGTCGCCCTGGGGACGCTCTGCCTCCGTGAGACCCGGAGCAGACGAGCAAAGCCGTCTGTCACGGAGGCACCTGCTTTGCTCCGGGGGCGCAGGAGAGCGTCTGTGGCCACGTAAGCCAAGCTGTGACAGGGTCACCTCTCAGGACAGCTGGGGAGGTGAGAAGCTCCTTCACTGGGGGAAAACTCACCTTCCCACCAGTGACGGAGAAATTTGCAAAAATGCAGTATTTATCATTCTTGTGGCCGGTGTAGGTCTTCAGGCACTGAGAAGGTAAGAGAGCCGGTATGTTCACCAAGTCAACAACTCCCTGCACTCGGGACAATGCCCGCGTGAGCAGCGCAGGCGTCTCGGCCGACAAACCTTAGTTCTGAAAAGCACTCCAGAGACACGGTACAAAGCCACGCGGCTGAAGCTTTAACTTACAGACTCGCCACCTGCTGAGTCCCGAGTCTGAGAAACGTGCCCCAGGCCAACCCGATGAAGGTCGCTTTCCCGAGCCCCTCTTGCTTCAGACCCTGGCTCAGCTCTGCCACCGGCCAAAGCCACAGCCCAGACCCTGCGAACCCGCCCCCAGCGCTCACCTTCCCTTTGCTGTAGTCCCAGAGCTTCAGCGTGCTGAAAGGCAGAGAGGGGGGCAGTCACCTGCATGTCCGGGGGGCCCCCCGAGCGGGGCCAGGTCTGATTGGCACCGTGCATCCCCACGGCCTCATGTGCAGGGCAAAGCCAGGGCCGGGCCCCTCACCCTCCGCAAGTGCGGGCGCCCAGCACAGCAGGCACACGGCCAGCGGTTTGAGGACTTCACAGTGAAAGAGCCCCACGCATTTACGGTTCAAAGAACTACAAGGTTCTGTCACCAAACAGAGGCTGCCAGGGGCTCCCGGGGTCAGTATGTGGCTCGTTCCCACTACAAGAGGGATGTGGAGAACTTTGGTTCCAGAAACATCCAGAACCAGATTTTAGCGGCTGCA
Organism: Lynx canadensis; assembly: GCF_007474595.2. Lineage (NCBI taxonomy): Eukaryota > Metazoa > Chordata > Mammalia > Carnivora > Felidae > Lynx > Lynx canadensis. The sequence continues at coordinate 91,487,851 of NC_044315.2, forward strand.
AACAATCCCCTCTTCCCCAGGCAGGAATTCAGTCTTCCCAAGGGTGCTGATGAGAAGCGCTGACCACGGGTCCTCCTGGGGACGAGGCGTGGCCCCCAGAGGGCTGCCCAAGTACACACAAGCAGCCAGAGTCTGACGGCCCGCCCACAGGGGCGACACCTGCTCCGGAGTTTGTGGGGGGCCGCCCAAGTGCTCACGGGCAGAGCCAGAGTCACCGGACGAACTTGGACCCCAAACCCTTCTTCAGACCAGCCGGAGACCCAGCCGCCAGCAGAGACGGGGCCCCGGGTTGAGGAACGCAAGGACCTTTACTAGACGTAGACATCGGGCCCACCCCACGGGGAGGTCGGAACACTTACTTGTCCAGGGTCGCAGCCAGGATGTACTTGCCGTTCGGAGAGAACTTCACAAAAGACACAGGCGGGTTGTCGTCATCTGCATGGAAAACGCAGACGCAGGCTGACGCGCGAGCGATGGGCCTGAGCCCCGAGGAGGAAAGGGGAACGGCACCCCCGTCACCACACAGGACCATCCGAGTAGGGACACGGCCACCAGTGCCCACGCCCCACCCGGAACGGGTCCCCGAGGCACCCAGGACACTCCCGTCACCCGACCCTGTGCCGGTCACAATGGCCGGTTCTCCTCGGGTCCCTGATGGGGCCCAACTACCCCTTTGCCACCAGGGCTCGAAGAGCAAAGGGCCTGTGGCGAATCCCACAAAGGGATGCCCGGCCTTCCACCAACACGGGGCTGCTAAGCAGACCCAGGGTCAACTTCCTTACGTGCAGCAAGGTCTGTAAAGGCCCCGCTGACCTGGGCAAGTGTTACCACTGAGGGGAAAGGACGCGGGCGAATCAGCTCAGGTGTTTGCTGTCGCCTAGTCGGGGCAAAAGACCTGTCAATTCTCCAAAAACCACCTTCTGGCAGGAGACCCACGTCCGTGCTTCTGTACCCAGGTCTGAAAGCTCATGCCCGGCGGCCTGGGAAGCTGGGTAAGAGCCGCCGTCAGGGGCCGCCAAGGACAAGGCCAGCACTTGCGGCCGCATGACGGCCCTGTGACCCTCACATCGGGAGGCGTGCGTCCCCTCCCAGGTGAGAGGGACGGAACCGGGGCCATGCACCCTGGTGCCGGAACGGGGGGAGTGGTGCGAGCGTTACCACCTCGAGGGACCGGGCCCCCGGGCACTGGGGGCCGCTGCCCTGCGACAGCTCCCAAACACTGCAAAAGCACAGAAGGAGGTGTGAGGCCACACAGGGCCGTCCTCGGTCCCAGGGCCACAGCAGGAAGGCAGGCCCCATAATGCAGACGAGGGGTGGTCGTACCAGGCTCTCTAACCCGGAAAGCTCTAATTCCTGAGACCCGGTGTCAGGAACAGGGTGGGACAGGGCGACGCGCCGCCCCCTCCCTCGCGGTGGGTGCTGCGGAGCTCAAGGCCCGGCGCTGGCACCCGCCTGCTGCCGGTTGGCCAGCCAGGCTCTCCAGGCCTCCGCTTCCCGCCTGCCTTGGGGTGGAGCGCCCTGAGGGTCACGTTAACAGAAGGACACTTGACACGGGCGAGTGCCAGGCAGCCTCAGAGGTGCAAACGGTGGCGCCGTCCCGCCAGGCCTCTGGGGACAGGCGCCGTGGACTCAGCGTGATGTCATATCCGAGAGGTGGCCTCGTAAACCGAAAGAAACGGCAGAACGGTTCCCACCCCGAAACTCCCACGGTGAAGTCCTGACCCTTGCAGGTCAGCCGATGGGGCCCTGTGTGCAGACCGGGCCCTGCCAAGGGGGGACGAAGCTAAAGGGAGGCTGGTGCGGGGGACCCTGAGCCAGTCGGACTAGCATCTGGACGACAGAAGAGGACCAGACACAGGGACGCACACGGAAGAAGGGCCCCGCGAAGACACAGCAGGAAGGTCGAGGGGAGGCCGCGGGAGACACCGGGCCTGCCGGCGCCCAGGTCTCGGATTCTAGCACCGGGACGCAGGGAGGAGTTTCTGCTAAGCCGCCCAGCCCGGGGTGCTGTGCTACGGCTGGCCGGGGCTGGCGCGTCATCAGGCCACGTGCGTTCCCGTGACAGCCCAGGGAAGGGTGCCAAGCTGAGGACGCGGCACCCCCCGGGTGGGCGGTGGGCCGGTCCCCTCCCCAGGGGCCCCCCAAGCCCCCCCCCGCAGCACAGAACTCGGTAGTACCTGCTCTACCTCACGCTTGAACCTGGAGCCGCGGGGACCCTCCGGGCTGACCCCAGGCGACCTACCGCCTCAGAACCCTCCCAGGACGCCCTCCCCATCACCTTCGGAGGTCTGGGGCCCTGCAGGGGCCCAGCACCCACCCTCCAGCCACACATACACCCTGCCTGGTGGCACCACCTGTCTTCCCAGTCTGCTACTCCCCCGGCGCCAGCGGACGGGGCGCACTTCAGGGCTGGGGCTCGGTCACGTGCGCTCAAGGAACGATGGAGGACAAACCCCCACGCAGGGTCTGCCGAGCGAAGGCGGAGGGTCCAAGGGGCTCCGAGGGCCTTCAGAGGACACGGCACGGGGCCCAGCCTGGAGAGGGGACTTCGCGGGGCCAGAGGCCATCCAGAAGGAGCTGGCAGGAGCCGGAATCCATCCGCAGAGGAGGACCCCTCCCAGAGGGAGCAGATCCAGGACAGAGGAGAGAGGGGGCCTCCCGAAAACCACACAAGACGGAGGACGGAGGACGGAGGACGGCGCGGCGCCCTCCGCGGCTGGCCAGGCGACCGCCACTCGGGGGACACCCCGCCTGGACGCAGCGCCAGCAGCACTCACCGATCAGGGTCTTCAGGCACTGGCCCGAGGCGGTGTCCCAGATCCGGCTGCAACACAGAAACGGCAGCAAGTCTGTACAGACACAGCACAAGCAGCCCGGCGCGCTCTGGGTCCCGAGCAAACGTAGGTCTGGGGACGGACACCACGGGTCGCGGTTCGGTCTCCCTAACTCTTCTGCGCCATCGTCCCTCACCCTGGGGCCACACGGGCGCCCCGGAACAGGCATGTGCACCTGCTCTGCCACCGGCAGCCGGGTCGCCAGCACACGGGGGACACGGGGAGCAGAGGCCGCGGCACAGGGCCTGACCTGTTTTCTGGCACCAACGTCCCAAGTCGCCCACGAGAGGGCTTGGTGTTCACAGAAAAAGACTAGCGCAGGGGATTCTCTGGACACCCTCTAGTTCAGAAGGGCGCGCAGAGAGCCGCTACCCCAGAATGGACGAGCCAGCTCTAGCAAGCATGTTATTTCCGCCCACACCAGCACCCCACCTTCAGCGGCAGGTGCCCGTGTATCAGCGCCTGCCCCTCCAGGGCACGGATGCCCAGCAGTGAGGCCACCGGCTCACAGGGGACACGTTACTTTGCCAAGTCCTCTCCCACCTTCCTGCCCTGCCGATGTGCCCTCCTGTCTGGGACGGCACCCTGCATCACTGGCTGCCGGGAACTGGGGGGGGGGGGGGGGCAGTGGGTGGCGGCAAGTTGGCTCCCGCGACCCGCTCTGCTTGTCCCATCAGGTCCCTCCTCTGGGCGGGACGTCCCGCACTGGGCTCTGCGGGTCCCAGCTGCCACCTCCCCACCTACGCTGGGGGACAACCATCGAGTGTTCGGTCTGACTCTGCTCCCCAACCGCCGAGCGGGGTGGCGGGGTCCCGGGTCAAGGCAGCCGTGAGGGCCACGGTCAGTACCGGTCAAGTGCCAGGTCAGTGGCCCCTAAATTTTGAAAACAAGTAGATCATCCACCGAGAGCTGAGCCTCCATCCGCCTCTCCCACGGCTACTTTTACTTTCCCGGCCGCTCACCAGGAACCCCAAACACGGAGCGAGAGGCGAACGGGCCAGTTCTGCGGCTGATTTTCCTAGAGACGGTTTCGATGCGTTACCACTTCTCGTAAATATCGTAAAGTTTCCAGTAAGAGGGTGCCACACAGGCCTCCTTGCTAGAGTCGTACCCGGGGATGGTTGCCAGATCCTAGCAGGGGCCCGCGTGGCCTCCACCAGTAACAAGCCACGGAGGTTGCCTCCACTTTGTGGAGACGTTAAGCAGATTACGGACTTTTCTGGCGCCGATCACGTTACCACGACCTCTCACTGTTCAAAAACCCACGTGGTTGTGGGTCACTATCTTCCGACGGGCTGCTGGGCTCAGTTTGCGGTTTCTTTGGAATTCCGACATCGATATTCCGCCGCGAAGCATCCTCCGTGGATTTCTCTCTGGACTAGCTACGCGGCCTGGAGAGGAGGGGCAGGCCGGACCCACCACATGCGTCACATCGGGCCCCCGTCCTGCTCTGTGGTCCCAACATGCTCATGGCCTCGGAGGTCGGCCGACTGCGCGGGACTCCCCGGCCCCAGACCATGTGTAGGCCTTCCCTGGCCAGCTCGGAACCCGGAGCCACCCAAACGCGCGGCTCAGGGCGGACGCGCGGTCTCCTCTCCTGTCCCCCGGACCCGCCACATCTGCGCCCCACGTTCTGTTTTCACCCCGCTTATTCACCATTTCCTCACTGGAGCTTCTAGGGGTGAACACCTACGTCTTCATTTTTTCCACCGCTTTTCCCCTTTCTCCGTCTGTCTACAAATTTCTTCTTCCCTTTTTTGGGGGGGCGTGAGGGGTGGGCGTAGCCTCTTCTAAGTTCTTCAGGAAGCTCTCGGAGCCAGTCTGCAGGTGGCCCGGAGACTGTCGCAAGCTCACAAACACACAGCCGGGGCGTCGCTCACGCCCACCAGGCCACACACGTTCTTCCAAAGAGCGACACGGCCCGTCGGGTGGTCGCCGCAGCCCGAGGCCCCGCGTGCACTGTGAGCACAGGCCTCTCCCTTCGGCGGCGCCTGGCTCACTCCATGCCTCTCTTCCTGGGTGATGTTCTTTCGTCCCACCCACACAGACGTCGCTCTACTCTGCACCTGCCGACACTGTCCGCCCGCCCGTTTCAAACCTGCTCTTACTATTCTGTTCTAATGAAATGGGGGGGAGGCAGGGGGTGGGGGGGCATCTGGACGCCTCAGCCGGTCAGTGTCCGATCTTCATATCGGCTCAGGTCATGATCTCACGGTTTGTGAGTTCAAACCCTGGGCCGGCTCTGTGTTGCCAGGGCAGAGCCAGGCCCGGGATCCTCTCTCTCCCTCTCTCTGCCCTCCTCTACTCTGTCTCTCTAAATAAACTTAAAGGAAAAAAAAAAAAGTACACGTCTTTAAAAAAGAGAACGAGAGACGAAAGGCTTTCTCCCACGAGCCCGGCAGCCTGCACGCGGGTGACCGCAGCACACGTTTCAGCTCTCCCGTGGCACTTCTTTAATTTTTTTTTTTTCCAACGTTTTTTTTTTTATTTATTTTTGGGACAGAGAGAGACAGAGCATGAACGGGGGAGGGGCAGAGAGAGAGGGAGACACAGACTCGGAAACAGGCTCCAGGCTCCGAGCCATCAGCCCAGAGCCCGACGCGGGGCTCGAACTCACGGACCGCGAGATCGTGACCTGGCTGAAGTCGGACGCGTAACCGACTGCGCCACCCAGGCGCCCCTCCCGTGGCACTTCTACGCGTATCACTCACGTGCCCCCGTTTCCTCGTTTGTTTCCTTTGTACTGAACACAGACCAACTCCCGGTTGCGCTCTCCGCCTTGTAATCGGGAGGCTTGAGCGATCGTGCCACCAGTGGCCGCTGGCTCCCGCCCCTCCCGGTGACCGGGCCTGACGAGCCAGGACGCGGTCCCTGCAGACCCAGCCTGACGCTCCCCAGCCTCGTGCCCCCATCACAGAGTCTGCCGAGTTAAACGGACAACGCCGACTTCCACCTTCCTCAGCCTCCGGAAGAATCCTCAACACTCAGGTTACAGGTCCCAAGCTCTACGAGCGTCCTTCACGCGGCCTGGAGCGGACGCTCCCGCGAGGCCACGTCCCCTCGACCTCCTCACCTCCTCTGTGGCGGGATCTCCGCTCCGCTCCACCCACTCGGGACGGGAGTCCGGTCCTCCCAGGGTCCGCACGCCACCCGCGCCCGTGAACTCGTCAAGGGCACGCTCCGTGCCCAAAGAGGAGTCCTGAGCAGAAGCGGTCCCCGGGCCTCCCTGTACCGGGAGCCCTCCCCGCGGCCCTGCTGTCCATCCGGAGGCAGGGGCTGCCGTGTGTCCGTCTGCCGCAGCCCCGTGACAGCCGTAAGCTCTTCTCGGGGACAAACCCGCTTGCCTTGTTTTCGCTACTGTCCCCCTGGGGCCAAAACGGCACCTTTAAATAAATGTATGCTGGGGCTCCTGGGGGCTCAGTCGGTTAAGCGTCCAGCTCTTGGTTTCGGGTCAGGTCACGATCTCATGGTTTGTGAGTTCGAGCCCCATGTCAGGCTCTGTGCTGACAGTCAGAGCCTGCTTGGGATTCTCTCTGCCCCCCATCTCTGCCCCTCCCTGCTCGCGCGCTCTCTCTCAAAATAAACATTTCAAATAAACAAACGCACGTTTGCTGAGCGAATGAGGGAAATGCCTGCACTTACCAGAGACCATCGTAGTACTTGACACGATCAAGGATCCATCCCGGTTAAAATGGACCTGAGAACAGAGTGGGGGAAAAAGGACATTTACTCGTAAGTAACGAACACAGACTGCGCTCCGCTCGCGAGCGCCCTGCACGTGTCTTGCCGAGCGCGGAGCAAACAACGGAACCCCCGTTCGCTTCGAATTCTGATTTCCTGTGGACACTGACGGACACACGAGCTGCACGGACAAGGTGACTTTACCTGCGTGTCCAGCAACAGTGCCCCGGTCTCACCACGGAGGACCCAACTTTGAAAGAAATCCCGCCGGAAACACGGGTCAAGTAGCTAAATCACTTACTGCAAAAGGTGCCCTTGAAAAGACACAAGCTCGACTGAGTGACCCGGACCCGGACCCGGAGAGAGGCCCAGCCTGTGAGAGCCAGCGTGTCCACCACTGCCGTGGGGCGGCCTGACCCGGGCGACCAGCTGGAAACCACTTGCCCTGACCTCACGTCAAAGAGAAAAGCCGGAGAGAAGAACCCACTCGCTGGGTAGGTACCACAACGCCCTCCACTGCCCGCGGCAAGGACCAGGAAGCCCGGACGCCTGAGCCTCAGGACAGCGGTGACCCCGTATTTGCTGGTCCTAGGAGCTGACCGGCCTCCAGCACCCCACACCTCGTGTCACCTGAATGCCTAACTCCGCCCACCCCGGGGCAGCAACTTCACGGAAAGAAACGGCAACCTGACAAGTCCCTGTCTAATGACTGCTTGGTATTCGTGCTTTTTTTCCTGCTTTCCTCCAGCTGAATCCTGGTGGGACTAAAGGACCCACAATGTCAGGAGTTCACACCTTTCTGAGGCGATCCCGCTTCCTGCTACCTGTGATAGGCTTTCTACATAAAACAGAGCCGCACAAAGGGCCGTGTGCCCCCCGCCCGCCATGCCATGCGGAGTGGCGCCCCCACCTGGCACCACCGCCCTGCCTGCCAGGACTCTCCTGCTCCGGGCCCGCCCCCGGTGGCCACACTCTGCCCTTGACTCACAAGATGCCAGTATCTCGGCGTCTAGTTGTGACGACCAGAACAATCTCCAGACTCTGCGGGACACCCCCTGGGGGCAAGCCCACGCGCCCCAGGAGCACCTGAGAGCTTGGGGAACAAAGTACCGACCCAGGAGCCAGGCTGACACTCTCAGCGGCTGCGGACGACCCTCGGCCTCCGCTGAGGAGCCCCGCCGCCACGCGGACACTTGGACGCTCTGGCAGCTGCAGCGGGAAAGCAACAGGTGAAATGAACTTGGTTTTACTGAACTCAAAGTACCTAAGGTGTCACCTCAGCACGCCCGGTACCGAAAGGCACCAGCAAGCGCGTCCGTTCCCTTCGGTCACACCAAATCTTCGAAGGCGGAGAGCGTAGTTCATCACGGCGAGACCTGATCTGGGCTCGCCGCAGGACTGCCACATGCGGCGGTGGCCTCTGCGCCGGCCCGCTCGGCCCTGTGAGGCCTCCAGACACCCGGGAGGCTGTTCTGTTTTCGTTCTGCTCCTACCAGGAGCTCCACGTGACCGTAACCACCTGCTCGTGAGCCCCTCACTTTAAAACTCACAGCAATCTAACCACGTTTGTCCCTGTCTTTGGATTCACAGAACATTCTACCAAGACCCGCCAGGCCAGACACGGACAAGCTGACACGGGTCCCCGAGAGCTGCAGCACCAGCCTTGCGCTCTGCGTCATTCCCAACCGCATCCAGGCACCTGGACATCCCCGCGTCGAAACGTAAGCACCACGAAAGCGCGAGAGAGGCAACAAGTCAGTACCTAACAGGGATGCCATGGCTCCTCTGAGGTGACCGTCCATCAGAGCTCTCTGCGGAGGGGACCCCGGCAGACAGGTGAGCTCATACAGAAGCGAGGGCGGGGGGGGCAGGAAACAGGCTGAATGCAAGGAAAACCCAGGGCCGCTCCACAGAGGAAGCTGATGCAGGCGTCGTCCAGTCAAGAGGGCACGGCGGCCAGACCCGAGCGGGAGGGCGTGCGGGGACAGGGAGCTGGCAGACAGGGCCGTGCCTGCAGCGTGAGGCTTCCAGCTCCCCCACATCTGCGGGAAACCACGTGTGCCTCTTTCACACGGGGTCTCGAGTTCTCCCTGCAGGAACCGTCACACAAGCGTGCAGAGCGGTTCCAACATGCCCCCGCACTCCTCGTCAAGTGCGAGTCGCAAGTGCCTGCGGGGAGTGCCCGCTGCCCACAAGGTGCCCCGGTGCCCGAGGTCCCAGGGTCCGGGCACAGACGCCACAGACGCCCGAGGAACCTTTCCAAGCGGACGGACAGCCGCGGCACGGGGCATCCTCACCACTACTTGAGGGAACGTGTTGGAAAATATGTATTTAAAAAGCCAAAACGCCACAGAGGGCAGGGAAGCCGTGAGCAGTTGGTCCTGGAGAGCGGGCGCTCCGGAGACTCTGATTTTCTAGTTGCTGCCTTTCTTTGCCTTTCTTTCTTTTCAAATGAGCACTCCTCACTTTGGTAGGAAGCAAAAACTTCACAAACCCCACCGCGGTCTAAGCTATGGGTCCCACCCACAGCCCCCGCCACCACCGAATCGCAGACAGTACTGGCCGTCGCGACAACTCATCTCCCGGTTCCTTCCCTCGGTCGCGGCCGGGCCGGTCTCAGAGTCCGCGCTCCCCGCACTGTGAGTCCACAGAGGCGGGCGGAGCCCGGGCCTGCCCGGCCACGCGTCCGTGGCGGAACCCCTGAGCCCCAGGCGTTGGCCGGGCGTCCTCGAGGCCACCGCCGGCAGCACCCGTGTGTCTTCTACGTATCGGGGCGCTGCGAGTGGTCTCAGTTGGGCAAAACAGCCCTTCGAGGCGGAAAATGCTTTAAAAGCACTCACCTACATGATTTCAGAAAGTGAAAAGGACCATCTGCTCAGTAAAAAGCAGCACACTGTTTACACGATTCCTTCCCCTTTCCAGAAAAAGGCAAACTTGGCCAAGAAGCAGCTCCCGGCTCTTTGCTGACAAAGAAAGGAATCGTGCGGCCGTTTTCAAGTGCCGTGGTTTGTGAGCGGGTGTGCCTTTGACTCTGCGCGTTCCCCTGCCCCGCGGCACACACGAGCACAGCCAGAGCGCACGCGGGGCCCCACCTCCTCCACCACCGCCCCACCGAAGCCAACTCCACTCAACACTCACTTCTCCACGGCCACGCTTCCCGGCGCACGGCCCCTCTTCGGGCCTGGCCGCCCGGTCTGGGGTTCAGTTCGGGGCCGCCTCACCCGGCCCCTCGCCTGCCTGTCCTACGGGCCCAGGACAGGGAGACCTCTCTCGGGGTCGCCAGTGCCCACTCTCTGGCCATCACCCCGGTCCTGCTGCGCGGGGTCCGCAGCCCGGTGCGACTTACAGCTGAGACGGGGTCCGAGTGGGCAGGGAGAGTCTTCAGGCACTTTCCGGTTTTCACGTCCCATATCCTCACGCTTTCATCAAACTGAAGACCAAAGAAGAGGTTGAAGCCGCTCCACGGGCAGGGAGCAGGTCCTCTGGACCCCAAGCCCTGCCACCACCGTCCCCTCGGCCCCCAGCACCGACGACTCAAGGCTCCACTCGGAGCCCCGGGCTACAGTCAGGCGCACCCCACCCCCACCCGGAGGCGCCACACTTACAGAGCCCGAGACGATGAGGTTGGACTGGGGGTTGAAGTTACAGCAAAAGACGTAGTTACTGTGCCCCTTCAGGGTTTTCAGACACTTTCCCTAAAAGCAAGTATTGTCGGACTAAGGCATTCCGGGTGCTTATTTCTGCAAATGTCAGCATCAGGCCACGCCCACCAACACCTAGGCAGAGGCAGCCTGAGGGCACGTCCTGCAAGGGGCGGGGGCACCCCCTTGACCAAGACGGGCTGGGTCCCAGACTCAACTCCAGCTCCCGCACCGTGCCCTTCTCCACACACACCAGCTTCCCAGGGAGGGAGGCCGAGGGCGGCTTACCGAGCTCACGTCCCATATCTTTAGGGTTTTATCATCCGAGGCGGAAACAAGGAGATTAGAATCTGAAGACCAGGCCACATCGGATATTCCCTGGGGAGCGAAAACACAGGGTCACCACCTTGACGGACAAAATACAGTTAACCGGCAAAAGTCAGAACATCCACCTAAAGATAACTAAGCGCATCACCCCAGCATCCCAACCCTCGAGCTACCACTGGCCACACGGACGGAAGGCCACACGGGGCCCACAGGACAAGCGTGTTCTCTTGCAGTCAGGCAGAGACTCGTCTGGGAAGGGCAAGAGTGTCTGCTCAAAAAACATGAGGCAGAGAACTATCAAAAACTCGGGGGGAAGAAGCTTCCACTTTAACCTGCCGAGCCCCGGGACGGGCCCCACCCCGGGACCGCTGGCCCTGCCCCAGCGGGAAGTCAGTCTCGGCATACGGGGTGCACACCTACCAGCTTGTGGCCAGATATGGTTTTCTCAAACTTTCCGTCATATGCTCCCCAAATTTTAATGAGCTTATCAGCGGCTGAAAGAAAGGAAGACAAAGGAACTGGGCTGGTCCAGTCATCCCGAGTACAGAATCTGGGCTTCCCACAAGAGCCCCGGGAAACAGCACGAACCCCGTGCACGGGGACAGGCAGCGCTGTGGCACGGCTGCCCGTGCCCTGCCCTCTCCCCCAGGCCCCTGTCACTTCAGGGTGGCAACGGGCTCCGGGTAGGGCGGGGGCACGCGGCTTCCGGTCTCGGCCCAGACGGACTCCTGAGCGCCGAGGCCCCGGTGATTGAGAGATACGTACACGAACTCGCCAGCCACTCGCCGTTCGGGCTGAATTTCACGGAGGACACGGCTTTCGTGTGGCCAGCCAGGGTGAATTTCAGGGCATAGTTTGGTTTAACAGGAGTGGGCTGTTGAAGAGACAGTCCTAGTCATCAAACAGTTAACCGCTGTGACCCCCTATTCTGAGCTCCATGTCCGTACTCCAAGTGCCTGCTAGAACTCTCTGGAAGTCACCTTTCAAACTGAACGTGTTTCAACCTGAGCTCACGACGTCCCCTCAGCCCCCCTCACCCACCCCAAAGCGGCCCGAAGCCCCCTGCCACGGCTGCGCCAGGGAGGCACAGCAGGTGCAGCCTCCCCCGAGGCAAACCTCAAGGCTGCAGCCTTGCGTGAAGGCTTCTGCGCGCTGCCTGGCGTCCACAGGAGGGGTCTGCGAACCCGCCCTGGCGTCAGGACCGTGGAGCCAGGCAGGGCGCTTAGTAAGAGGCTCTGTGGGCCCTGAACGGAATCTTACGATCAGGACCGAGGATCCACGTTATTGATAAAGCCCCTTCCCAGGGGACAGGTCTGGGGATCCTCGACTCGGCAAACAAGCACTCGATTAGGTCTATGGTCAGCGACTAAAACCCCAGGATCTAACTGAGGGGGGACAGCAGACTTTGAAGTAACATCTCCAAGGCGCGTCCCAGCCTGTGCGCCCCTGGCACTTCCCCGGGAGCCCTCAGGGACGCGCCTTGCTCTGCGTGGCCGAGGAGGAAGGGGTGGGCTGTGCTCTGGCCGCCTCCGTCTCTGGCTTCTTCTCCTCCGTTGCCATGGCTCTGAAGCCCACCGGGCAGAGAGACTCGAGCAGGGGAGTTCACGGCTCCAAGCGCAGACTCACAGTGGGACGAGCCGCCTGCTACTCAAAACCTACAGTGGGAGACTAAGGCCCATAAACAAAGCACATTGTGAAAAAGTAACTCCCAGAGAAAAGGATAAAAACCTTCTGACCATCTCACCGAGCCCTGTAGCAGACACGCAGTTCCCAAACGAGGAAGCCAGCGGTGGCCCTCGCTCTGCGCTAACACTTCTCAGAGGCTAACAAATGCTTCTCAGAGGTGGACGCCCTGCCCCAGGCCCTTTTGTGATCGCAATCCAAGGCCCCAGCTTCAAGGGTGCCCCCTACTGTTACCCGGGTCCGTAGGAATGCGGCCCAGTCCAGGCAAACAAAATGCAATTTTTTTCAAAGAGCCCTCGAAACGGTAGAAAAACAAACCCACCCAAATTACAGGAGACCGAGCTGCAGGGTGTAGAAATTTGGGAACGCGTCCAAATGCTCACAAGGGCCGCAGCAGGGTTAAGTGCCGTATTTGAAAACACACAAGAGCAGCCCCCCGCGGGTCCTGGCCTCCCCGGTGGGGGGGGGCTTCTGGGCCTCTGGGTGCCGGGCGCAGACTCGAAGCTTGCCTCCAGGATGCCCACAGCGCAAAAGGCACGCTGTCCCTGGTGAGGGGACCGCAAGACCCCGCCGGGAAGCGTAAGCCAGAGCCAGCCCAGCCTGACTGCAGAGGCCCGAAGTGCACCCAGACACGCTGCAAGCCAGCCCACGCTGCAGCTCAATTAGGTCTCAGCGTGACAATGGAACCACCCGGGCCGTACGGGCGACTCGTTTGCTCCATCACGGGAGCAGACCCCGTCCCCAGCCTGCATGCGTCTCACAGAAGCGCACCTGGCGATTCCAAGACCAGGGAAGACGTTATTCGAGAGGGGAGCCACCAAGACATCCTCGCAGACAAGCCTGCCCTGCCGTCCGTCTAAGCATTTACGCGTCGTCGTCGTCGTAAATTCTAGCACTTACAACTGAAGGCTTGCCTGACTGCTCGGCACACCAAGGCAAAATGGAAGCCACCGAAAAAGAGCACGTCTCAAAGTCTTCGTCCCAGAGGAGGGCAGAGAAATTACAAGGCAACACAGCTGAGCAGAGCACAGATGCGGCCACCAACGGTTACCTGTAGCAAGGCCTGGGGCTCACACCCAAGGATGGATGGTGCTGCGCCCAAAGCCCAAGGACCAGAGTGGGGGAGGGGCAGGTCCCACAAACGCGCTCAGGAACCGAGTGCTGGCACCAAGCTGGTGCTCAGTGAACGCTAGCTACTTGGTGATTAAATTTAGAGCAACCTGGCCGTGCCAGCTAATCCAAGTGCTGCCTTCCTTTAGGTGGGATGGACAAGTGGGGGAGGGGGGGAGCTAAGGAAGAGAGCTGCCAAGACTTTTCCCAAACCTAGCCTCTGAAGAAGGTACCAGCAAGGGCTAAAAGAGGCGTGGGGAAGAGAGGGCAGTGAGAACCGGCAGGGAGAAGCTAAGAAGCTTCCTCTAGGGTAAACGGGGCAGCTCGAGGAGCCCCGACCTGCTCCTTTTAACATAAAAATTGAGACCCACCAGGAGGTGGGGCGTGAGTCCAGCAAACTGCCCGCCCTCTGGTGAGGACCGGAGGATACAATACCTAATCTTACAGAAAAGGTGCCCAACCCCTCCCTGCTCTGGCCCCATCCACCGATCCCTTGGGCTAGCAAAACATTACCACGCAAAAAATCAGGTGGGCCTCTAAGAATCCAATTTCTGGACTCAACGCCCCAGGTTTCCATTTAAGAGGGGGGCAGAGCCTCGCATTTTCCATAAGCCCTCAGGTGACTCCATGGAAGCACCGGGGAGGTTGGTTAGGGACTAGCTCGTAAGGAGGTAGGAGAAGGTGAAGGCAATCAGGCTTGCAGGGAAGGCGGCTCAGAGCCCACCTCCAGAGCACGGTGTCGCCTGCCCCCTCTTACCACCCACAGGTCTCTTACCCTGATGAGCCGGACCACCCAAGGCTGAGCCTCCCAAACTTAAGTGCTCTCCTGACCTGCTTGTGAAATGCAGATTCCTGGATTCCACCCAGAGAAGGGGCCCACAGGTGAGGTAATTTGGTGACTCACAGGTGGCCGGACCAAGAGTGGGGGAATACGATACGACTCCCCCCCCCCCACCTGTTCTGCAACCTGTTCGCATTCTAGCTTCCCTATCTGTCTCCTGCGGGGCCGGGCCAACCTCCCAGGCAGTGTCTAGCACGGCACCTGCCAGAGAGTCTGAAGGCCCCGGTAAACGGACCTGGGAAGGTAGAAACTGGCACGAGAAGGCTAGTAGGGAGCGTCTCTGCCATCACTCAAGATGGCTCTGGCGCACCAGAATGGAAGTGGTCCGAGGCTCTACGGCAGGAGCCGGGGTCTCCCCACAGCCGGGGAGCCCGGGTTCTCGGGGGAGAGGCTGAGGGTGAGCAACAGGGGGAGGGGGCGTTTCTGCAGAAGAAGAGAGCGTCACGGGTCCGCGTGCCACGTCCAGGTACCCGTCGGTGGGTCTGGGGTCTTTCTTTGCAGCAGCGGAGAGCAGGGGAGACGCGAGCTGGTTGCAGAAATAAGTCCCAGTCCCCGGGCTGAGGGCTTGTCACCTGGCCGCTGGGGGAGGGGGCCCTGGGGAGTGGCCACTCGGGTGAGCGCCGGGGGTCCCCGGGAGGCGCAGGGGGGCCGTGAGGACACGTTTAGGGAGGGGGGGACGGAAGCTGAGTGCGGGAAGGGGGCCGCCCCGGGGGACGGGGCTCGACGCGGGGGCGCAGAGCGGGCACCCGGAAGGGAGGCGGTGGGGGCGCTGGGCGCCTGCACAGAGAGGGCCCCGGCGGGGCTGGGCCAGGACCGGGGCCCGACCCGCCGGAACACGTGCGGCGGCGGGCGACCCGGGGGCGCAGCCGGCGTCGGCCCCCGCCCGCAGCCCGAGTGCGGTCCCCTGCCCGGCGGCCCCGCTTACCTGCCGGCCGCGGCGGCGGGGCGGGCGCTCGGGGCGTCGCGTCGCCGCCGCCTGGGCGGGAGCCGGGCCGAGCTGGACGAGGCGGCGCGGGGGGGCGCCGGCGGTGCGCCTGCGCGTGCGCGAGGGGCGGGGCGGCGGCGAGGCGGGGCGAGCGCACAAAGCCGGCCTCTCTGAGGGTACTACGGGGAGCGGCGAGGGTCAGGATACCTCGGGCAGGCCAGACGCCTTAAAGGATCGGCTTACAGAGCGTGCCTTCGCCTCCGAAGCGGTAACCCCAAAGTTGGCCAGTGCAGGTCTTTCTACTGCAATCCAAAAACGGAAGTATGATGATACCTCCAGGAAAGTGCTAGTGTGCCCCTCGAAAGTTCACCTCCTGAGCCCGGCCTGCAGCGGCGCCCCTCCCCCTAGGAGTCGAGGGGCGGCCGTTTCTCCCGAGACCCTCACTCTGGGGTCGCCGCTCGGCTTCCCCGTCGCTCCCGCACCTGACAGCGGCAGCCAAGCGCGTGCACAGCAGCCGGCCCCAGGCTGATAGCTCCACGCATGCCCGGCACCTCGGCACACAGGGACCCTTTCAGCACCCCGCCCCCCCCCCCGGAAGCGAGGACCCTGAGCCCACAAGGCCAGGGGTGCGGGTGCCCGCGGGAAGCCACGGTCAGGGACGGTCCGTACCAGCAGTCCCCGCGTGCAGGCCTCTCTGCTGTCTGCAAGGTGGGGTCCCAGACAGCGTGTCACCGTCAGTTACAAACGGGGAAGGGGAACCTCGGAGGGGAGGGCTGGAGCAAACGGAGAACCTGTTGGAGCCCGTGTTCTGGTCCCAAGTCCTGTGCATTCTCACCCGCTGCCCCCTCCCGCTACCCGCGTGAGTCTTACGGTCTTGGAGGCGGTCTTGGTCTCCCCAGCTCCGCGACCCCAACCCAGGCAGCATAACGTGCAATGTTATTTCCCAACTAAAGATGGAAACACCAAATATGTCGCAGGAACCTACGCAAACAAAAGAATAGCATTTGATATGGAAATGCCCAGGGAACCAAGTGTGTGGTTGTCACAGATACAGGAGCTTGTCTGCAGGCGCCTCCAGATGAGGACGCAGGGGCACGAAGTCTCTGTCTGGCGCTAGCATGGCTCTGTGTGGATCTCTGTGCCTGGGAAGCCTTAGTCACCTTGGGCCAGGTGCCATGGAGTCTTCAGGCTGTGACTACAGATGTTAACAAAACCGGCTGGGGAGGAAAGAGGACGTCTCCCTGCACCTGGCCACCTGGGCCAGAATCAGCCCCTCGCGGACCCCCATCCATCACCTCTCAGCTGTATCAGCCATCCATTTCTCTCCATCCCTGCCCCAGGGCCTTCCAGCGGGCCTTTTCTAAACCTTTCTGAAGCACAGACAGAGCCCAAACCCCAACTCCAATCTGTCCCCTCTCCTGATTTTAGACTCACAGCCAGCTTCCCATTGCTCTCATATCCAAATCCAAATCTGATGGCAAAGTACCCCCTTTAGCCTGGCACCACCCCCAGTCTGTGCACCCCAGATCCCTGCCCTAAATCAAAATACTCCCAGCCCTCCCACCCTCTAGACAGCTGGATAAGATTCCAGATCTCAGAACTCAAACCAGGTTCCCAGGTCAGTTGGTCTTGCCCAAGGAGATAGAGCCTTCTAATGAAAATGAGAAAATCCTCTCTGTTAAGTGTTCTTGCAAGCAATCCTTGCGGTCACAGCTAAAATACTAGAAACAAATAACACAGCAGGTAAGGCAATTTAGTAAAAGGTGATTTCCTTTATTGTCGAAATTTTAAATCCTTTTATATCCCTCCCGAAATGTGTTCGGGCTCAGAAAAATCACAGGTGGAAATGGAAGAGAGAATAAAAACCACAGAGAAGGGAAGAGCATTTTGGAGATTTTGTTTTGTTTTGTTTTCCAGAATATCGACCATTTTGGCCAACGGCAGCTAATTGGTAAATGAACCTGTTTCTGTGAACAATGCTTATAAGAGACAACATTTCTCAAGGCTGTCTCATCAACCTGAGAGTTTGAACCTGTCTGGGCACCCTCCCCACTGGCCCAGGTCCCTCCACCAGGCTCCTCACAGCACTCATGACAGGTGGCACCGGGAGAGAGGAGGAAGAGAGGGGGAGCGCCCGGGGCTCTATTCTCTGGTAAGTTTGTCGCATGGTATTTCCCGCACCTTCACAACAAGCGTGTGCAGTGGGCGCCTTTATTCTTTTTCACAATGAGGAAACTGAGTCTCAGGTTGAGAAGTCGCCCAAGTGCCCACGGGCACCACCGTGGAATTCAGTACTGGCTCCAGGCAGAGCCCAAACTCCCAACCGGCAGACGACACAATACACAATGGCAGGTGGATGGATGGAGGGATGGATGGACGAAGGATGGAAGGATACACAGATAAACGCTGGGTGGATGGATGAGTGAATGAGGGAGAAGCAAGCACCGAGGGTCTTAAAAGAAGAGACAGCAACTTGTGTCCACAGAAGCAGTCAGCAAGGCTCTATGACAGTGGCAGAGCTGAAACTAAGAACGTCACCTTCTTCTAGGGCTTGAAAGACCGTATTTGGTCACCCGGTGATAAGTATTTCACCAGGAACAGTGCATTGCCAAATCCGCAGGGCTTGCCGGAGGTGGCAAAGGAACAGACCGCGTGGCAGGGATGCTGAGACGCTGTGTGCAGCAGGCAGAGGGCTGGGGGGCGGGTGGGGGATGGAAGTGCTGGCCCTTTAATGGCCAAGCCCAGGGCTCTGGATTCCGATGGCAGTTGATGAGGGAGGGTTGCAGAAGAAGAGGGATACAGGGCTTCCAGGAACTGTTCGCCAGCTTTCCAGACTAGACGGCCCACCTCTGCTGGGCCACCATTTTCCAGGGAGTCGCTGTCACTGCCTGGAGACCCCCAAGGCTCCCGCCAGCCCAGGTCAGTGGGGTTTGTGTTAATTCACTTCCCCCCAGGTAACTATCCCAGGGCAGCTGGTTTGGGAGACTTCTGTCCCTATTTCCCCTCCTTGGGCTCTCCTCTCTTTTCCCCCGTCCCTGCCCGTGGTCCATCAGGACAGGTGTTTTGCCCACCATCCCGTGGGTACCGGTGGGCCTTCAGCTGACCTGAGTCCGAAAATCCACTCCCAACCCCAGTATCCGGAAAGCCGTTTCTCATCCTACAATCCTTCTCTCCCTCCCAGGAGAATGACGTGCTAGCATCCTTCTCTCCCTCCCCGGTCTACTTCCCAGGTACAGAGGGAGCAGGTCAGACCGGGTCCTGATGTCACATTCCCTCCTCCTTCGGCCTTTGCCCAGTCTGCACCTCCTGGACATCCGTCCTTCACTCCCTCCTCCTTCCTCCATGCTATTAAGCACCTCAGCCTCGTTTCCCCTGTATCACCTCCCTCTTGGTGCCACCCTCCCAAGGGTGACTGAGAGCCCAGTTTGCCTTGCACTGTCTGAGTTTAGAACTGAAAGCCCCCATTCCCGGCAGCCCCCTGTTCCACGGAAGCCAGGACGGTCCCCTGCACTGTCCCTTCCTTGAGGACACTAGGGTCAATCCACATTCTGTCCCTTCCAGTCCCTACCAGCACCGTGGCCCTCATCAGAGTCCATTCACTTTTCCACCGCCCTCATATGGGGTCATGGGAGCAGGGTGAACCCGTTAGGGCCGCAGTGCCTGCTGGGAGGGCCACTCAGTAGGTACCCAATAAAGACCCTCTGAACGAATGAATCCTGGAATATTCACTTTCACTTCCTGTTGGATTTAAGCCTAACCTACCTGGCCCCAAAGCCCCCACAACTAAATCTGTCTGCTCTCAGCTTCCACCCTCCTCCAGGCCTGGACGTCTCCGGGGAGGGCCCCCTCCAGGTGGTGCTGAGTGCAGGGCACCAGTCCAGGGCACCCCCCCCCCCCAGGCCAGGCTGGGCGGGTCATCTAGCAGGAATCCCCGGAATGCGGCTCAGACTTCCAATGCCAGGCCCCACCTGTTCCGGTCTGCAAATCCCCTCCCCACCTCCGCTGGGCTAATCCCCTTGGTTAGAGAAGGGTCCCGACGAGTGAGAAAAAAAGCAGCTCCTGTGACCTGAGCGGCCACATGGAAATCGGGAGACGAAACGAACGGGGTTTTCCAAGGCTCTGGAATGGGGTGGGGGGGGGGTATTCTGCACCAGTGGTTTACCGGGTCATTTTTAAGGAATGTAAATGGGGCCGCTAGTGCTCCCCCCTGCACTCCCCTGTCACGTCCAACTGTTTCCATTTGTCCATGTTATTAAAACCCCCGCAGCTGTTCTTACTGAGCGCCTACTGTGTGCCGTCCCCTCGTCTAAGGACGTCAAATACAGCCTTGTGAATTCCCAAACATGGTCGTGAGCTATTCTGATCCTTACAGATGAGGAAAAAATGGAGGTTCAGGGGGCCCCTGCCTTGCCCCAGGCCACGCTGCGGGGAAATGACGGAGCTGGGGCTGGACCCCGCTCGTCCCGCCCCCAGAGCCCACCCGGTACAGGGTACCGACCCACGGGGGCCCTTCCCCTCTGCGGACGCTGCTCCCACGGATGCCAGTAATCCCAGCAGCTTTCAGGCTGCGTCTCCCCCGCCGACAGCTATGGCTCCTGGCCCCACCAAGCACTTTCCAGTCTGTTCCCCTGGCTCTCAGAGTGCTGGCTGCCCCTTTGGGCTGTCCCCGGGGCCTGGTGACTATGAACGCTTCTGTGGGATAAGGTCCAGGAGCCCTGCCGTTGAGGTGCGACCCTCACCTGCGCCCCGAAGCCCACGGGGTGAGCGCGAGTGCATAGGGGCCCGGCCCCCCAGCACCCACCTTTCTGGGTTTCCCGGGCTGGCTGCAACGAGGAGGAGCCAGCCGCCTAAAATAGAAAAGCTGACATGGGGTGGGGGGGGGAAACGCCAAGGGCCAAAGTCCCAAAGTCCGAGCGGCGCCCAGCTGCTCTCCCCACCAGCTGCAGGCTGGCTCCCTCTGTCCCTGGCTCCCCCAAAGAGCCTCTGTGGCCCCTCTGGCTGCCCACCCCTTCCCTCCGGGGTCTTTAAATAGACCCCCACCCCCACCCCCCAAGCTACGGAACTGAAGGGAATGAACCCCGGTCTTCTCCAAGGCAGCCTGAAGGCCTGGGGTAACGCAGCTGGCAGCTGTCTTCCTGCATGAGCCCCACCTTGGGGGACAGAATCGGAGGCCCCGATCCCTGTTGTTTCCAGAGCCCGCAGGCAGCTGGGGCAGGTCCCTGCCCTCTGTGCTTCTACTTTGGGAAGCAGGGGGCAGGCTTCAAATTGGGGCTGTTGGGTTGTCTGGGTCAGAGGAGGTGGGGGGTGGATGGTTCTGGATAGTTCCAGCCCCAGACTTAGATTCCCTGTCGATCTCGGGGTCTCATGTTAAAGCTGTCGGGGACCGAAGTGGGAGGGACTGTGAGCATGGAGGAGGTCATTGAAAGGGTAGGAGCGGTGCTCCCTAAAACCGGAACGGAAGACAGACCCCAGTGCCCGTTTAGAGCACACAGACCCTGCAGTAATCCCTCCCAGGGACCGCCCCTGCCCCCCCCCAAACCACTGCAGGCGGCACAAGGCTGTGACAGAATGTCCACGGCAACGTTATTTATAAGGATGAAATAATTGGAGACAACTTAAATGCCCATCCCGAGGGGAAGAGGTGAGTCAGTCATGCTCCATCGGATGCTGGAACATTCTGCAGCCACCAAATGAATGAGGTAGCTGGGGAGGCCGTGCCGGGGGGGGGGGTGGGGGCGGTCGTGGCATTTTGAGAGAGAAAAAGCAAGGAAAGAACATGCACCGGATGACAGAATTTTTGTAAAACAAAGCTAAGTGTGGGGAGAAAGAGAAAGAATCTTAGAGCAGAGGCTCTGGAGGACACAGAAACTATCACGGGGCACCCAGGGGGAGGGACCGCGGGGGCCGCCGTCAACCTTGCTCGTATGTTGCCCAAATTCGTCCAACCGGTGTCCCGCCTTTGTCACTAAAGAAAATAAGCATGGGTCTCGCTCACGCCCACAGTGGGAGAGGGACGCTGGATTCGGCTGAGCTGTCGCAATTGTCCTCTCATGTCAAGCCGGTTACCTGGCCCTCACTCCCCCCCCCCAACCACCGCTGGTGCTGCCGGGAGATGTGGATAGGAGGCTGGCCCCACGTGGTCCCCACCCTCTGGGAGCTCTCTGTCTAGGGGGACGGGCAGCCTTGCTGGTGGGTTGATAGAAAGTCAAAGAGGCCTTCCCAGATGCCGTTTGACCGGAGGCACCCCAAATGCAGGGCTGCCCCTAAAGCAGGATGCAGGCATTTGGGGGCAGAAGAACAGGCCACATAAACAAAGGCCAATGGTTGATGGTTGGGGGGGGGGAAGCAAATGCGAGGAGGCTGGGGGAGCACGGAAGACGGGCTGGGAGGGGTGAGGGGAGCCCAGCCAGCAAGCTGCGGGAGAGCATGATCTTCAGAGACAGACCAGGGAGGCCGGAGATGCTCAGAGCCTCCTGCTGCCTGAGGCCTGGAGACGGCTCGGTGGGCGGGGAGGCGAGCCCCAGCACCCCACGGCGAGGGGAGCACCAAGCTTGCAGAAGGTCACGATGACGGCCCAGAGGATGAAGGAAACCAACCTTCTGGGGCAGCAGAAGAAACCGGGTCAAGAGCAGGGCTCTGGGCTCAGACTGCGCGCGGTCCCCAAGACTGGCTGGGTCTCTCGGAGTGGCCCAGACACTGGGTTCTGCTTCCTCCCCCGAAAAATGGTGCTGGCGTGGGGACAGACCCGCCTCGGAGGGCTGTTTGTGGTGGCAAAGGCATCATGGGTCTGCAGCATGTAGCCCGACCCCCATTAGGAGCTGCTGGGAGGGGTGGGCCTACTCCCGGGGATCGGGGATCGGCAGCTTCCAGCAGGTCCTGAGTGAGGAGGAGTTTGATCTCAGAGCACAGGGTCCCCGCCCCCGGTGGCCCAGGCAGACGCTGGTGGGTGAAGGAACAGCAGGAGGCTGGCGAGGGCAGAGGATGCCCTGGTGAAAGCAGCTACTGGAGGCCCTTGGCCGCTGGGCTCCTCGCTGGGCAAAGGGCCTCTCGGACGGCGGGGCAGAATCCCACGGGCCCCCAGTGTGTCTGGGCCTCGACTAACTGGCCATCTGGAGGGTCCTATGTCTAGTCCTGATGTGACTGCTCTCTTCCCCTTGGCTGAGATCTCAGCCAGGCCCGGGGTGCCCCCGGCCACCCCACGGAGCGTCACTCTCTCCAGCGCTCCCAGGTCCCCTGCCCAATGGCGAGCCTGCAGGAGGCTTCCTCTGGCCAGCACTCCCCTCCTCGATGCTCTGGGGGTGCCCGTCGGCAGGGCCTGTGGCAGCCCCGTGGGGCTCGGAAGCCGCTCTGCCGGCCCGGCGTCCAGATGGCTCCGGCTGTCCCGGGATGCGCGTCCGTCCATCCCTTGGCATTTCCGCTTTGGGCCTCCCCCTGGGTCTGTCTGGTGTCCGAGTCCACACTCGGAGAGGCCCCTGGAGGGGCTTCGGGCATCTTCCCAGGCTCCACGAAGCCTCCATCAAGTGAGTCCGGCTGCCCACACCCAGCTCTCAACGTGCGGAATCACAGTGTACACAGTAGTTGATCCTTAGAGGCTCGGAAGTGCGCAGTGGCTGGAAGCGTGAGTTCCACAGTCAGACACGCCCAGGCACGTCCTGACACCTCAGTTTCCTCATCTGTAAAATGGGAATGGTCAGACCGACTTGTCCGGTGTTCCAAGGATTCTTACGCAATAACACGGAGCACTTAGTGCCAGGCCTGGAACCCAGGAAGCACCCAGAAGGTACAGGTGTCCACAATCCTTTTTTTTCTTTGCAAATCTGTCATACAATTGAATGTGGGAGGCCACACAGTTCTGAGAGTTGTGCACACGGATACACCTGTGTCACCAGGACTGTCGAATTCCAAACCCCGAGATTCCCTCCCGTCGCCCCTTTGCAGTCCTGACTCCCCCATCCCCGGCCGTCACCAACCCGTTCCGTGTCCCCAGGGTTCTGCCTCTTCCAGGATGGCCTCTAAATGGGATCACACAGGGTGTGACCTTTGAGACTGGCTTCCCCCGGACAGCATGATGCCTCTGAGCGTCACCGACGTGGTTGTGTGTCCGGCTTGTCCTTCGTCACTGTCGAGTGGTGCCCGTATGGCCCGCCTTTACCGGTGTGCTCGCTCAAGGACCTTTGAGTTGTTTCCAGTCTGAAGCGATGGTGAAGAGGGCCGCTATGCACGTTGGTATACAAGCTTTTGGGTGAACATGAACCTCCGCTTCTCTCCAGTCAGTACGTGGGAGTTGGATTTTGCTGGATCTTTTGGAAGCACGGTCTTGCAGAGTGAGCGGCTGCCCCGTCTTGCTGTCCCGCCAGCGGTGTGTGGGAGCCCCGGCGGCTCTGATCCTCACCAGAACCCGGCCCGGTCAGGCTCTCCCGTCCCCTCCCCTTCTAATCAACACGCAGTGGCCTCTCATTGTGGATTTGCTGCCCACAGTCTATCGTGGCCAAATGTGCACGCCATAAAAGTGACCCTTTTAGCCACTTTTTAAATATACGATTTAGTGGCATTAAATACAATCAGCACGTGGGCATGCGGCCGTCCCCGCTGTCCATTTCCAGGACTCTTTCAGCATCTTAAAAATTTTTTAAAATTTTTTTAACATTTATTTATTTTTGAGACAGAGAGAGACAGAGCATGAATGGGGGAGGGCAGACAGAGAGGGAGACACAGAATCGGAAGCAGGCTCCAGGCTCTGAGCCATCAGCCCAGAGCCCGACGCGGGGCTCGAACTCACGGACTGCGAGATCGTGACCTGAGACAGCATCTTAAACTCTACTCACTAAACACAAACTTCCTATCCCCCGCTCCCCCCCATGCCCCTGCCCCGGATAACCTCTCTCCTCCTTCTCGATGGATCTGCCCATTCTGGGCATTTCACATATACGGAATCGTACAGCATTTGTCCCCGCGTGTCTGGCTTGTTAGCACGATGTCTTCAAGGTTCATCCGCGCTCTAGCAGGCGCTAGGACTCTGCTCCTGTTAGTGGATGAATAGAGTCCCGTTGCATGGGTCTTCCACATTCTGTAAGGCAGCTACTGACGGGCAGCGGAGTTATTTCCGTCTTTTGGCTCTCGTGAACAAGAGAGCCTGTGTGTACTTGGGTGTGTAAATATCCGTTTACACACTGTGCACTTGGGTGCGTAAATATCTGTTTGAGCCCCTGCTCCCAATTCTTTTGGGTATCGAACTGTGGCTTTGACTTGCATTTCTCTGTGGCTAATGATGTGCCTTTCTCTGTACCTTCTCTGGTGAAGTGTCTGTTTAAACATTTTGCTTATTTTTTTACATGGCTTGGCTTCCCATTGTTGAGTAGCGAGAGTTACTTCCAGAGGGTGGACACCATCCTTTGTGGGACGTGTAATTTGCAAACGTTCTCTGCCAGTCCGGGTCTCGTCTTTATTCGCCCGGCCGGGTCTTTCACAAAGCAAAGCTTCTTTTGCTTTGATGAAGTTCCCTCTATGACTTTTTTTCTCTTATTAATTGTGCGTCTGGCATCATATCTAACCGTCTGCCTAATCCACATGGTCACAAAGATTTTCTTCCAAAAGAGTCATTGTCTTACATTTTCGCAATCAGATCGGCCATCCAGGTCGAGTTCGTGTTTGTAGTAGGGGTGAGGCGTTGGTTAAGGCTCAACCACTTTTTTAAAAAAAAAATTTTTTCTATCTTTTGATTTTTAACCCGCCTCTGTCATAATTGAAGCTTGCTATAGACAGCCTATTGTTGGGTCATGGATTTCAATCCATTTTGACAAGTTATCTTTTCTCTTTGCTGTGTGTAGGCTGTTTATGTTTTATTTTGTTGCATACAGAACACATAACACGGTAACTACCCCCTTAACTAATTTATAAGTGTAAAATATATCCTTACCAACTCTAGGGAAGCCATTTACATGTAATATAATTATTGGCATGTCTGGATTTGGGTCTATTGTTTTATTATTTGTTTTCTATTTGTTTTTTTCTTTTACGTCTATTTATCTTTTCATGCCTTAAAAACTTATTTGAATACTTCTTAATGATCCATTGTAATTTATCTATTGGGAATTTTGACTATGTGTTTTGTGTGTGTAGTTTTTTGTTTTGTTTTGTTTTCTGAGAGAAAGAGAGAGGAGCACGCTTGAGTGGGGGGAGGGGCAGAGAGGACAGAGAGAGAGATGAGAGAGAGAGAGAGAGAGAGAAGCTCAAGCAGGCTCCATGCTCAGCACAGAGCCTGGTGTGGGGCTCGATCCCACGACCCTGGGATCGTGACCCCAAACTAAAATCAAGACTTGGACACTGAGCCACCCAGGCGCCCCTGGGTGTAGAGTTTTTTAGTAGATTGTTTAGGGACTAAAATAAGTATATTTCTAAGTTTACTTCACAGTCCACAGCATGTCAATATTTTAATGTTTATTTATTTTGGGACAGAGAGAGACAGAGCATGAACGGGGGGGGGGCAGAGAGAGAGGGAGACACAGAATCGGAAACAGGCTCCAGGCTCTGAGCCCATCAGCCCCAGAGCCTGACGCGGGGCTCGAACTCACGGACCGCGACGATCGTTGACCTGGCTGAAGTCGGACGCCCCAACCGACTGCGCACCCAGGCGCCCCAGCATGTCAATATTTTAGACCTCACCAGCACATTGGTCCCTTTGCCTCCGTCTCTTTATTTATAGTTGTCAAGTGAATCAGAACCAAAGACACTGAATATCCCCCTAGACAGTGCAGTGTTTTTCTTCTTTCAGCATCACACACATCTCTTAAAAATTAAAGGGAAAAAACAGTCTATTTACCTAAATATTTACAATGTCTGTTGTTCTTCTGTCATTCCTGACATTCCAAATTTCCCTCTTGCCCGAGAACTTCTCTTAAGCAGTTCTGCTGGCCACGAATGGTTTCCTTTCCTGCATCTGAGAAGTCTTTATCCTTCTTGATGGATACGTTTGCCAAATTGACAGCTTTTTTCTCTTATTTTCTTTAAATATCGTTTTGCTGATGTTATTTATTTTTGAGAGACAGAGAATGAGTGGGGCAGGAACGGAATCCAAAGCAGGCCCCGGGCTCCGAGTGGTCAGCACAGAGCCTGACATGGGGCTCGAACTCACGGAGTGCAAGATTACGACCTGAGCCAAAGTCAGACGCTCAACTGACTGAGCCACCCCAGGCGCCCCATACAGCTTTGTCTTCTAGCGCATTAAAAATGTTATTCACTCCCTTGTGGCCTCCATAGTTCCCAATGAGAAATCTGCTGTTATCTTTTTTTTTTCTCAATAGTTTTTGATAAAGCATGTTTCTTTCTTACCGTTCTCAAGATTTCTCTCTTGGCGTTTAGTGGTTGGCAGCTTGTGATGCGTCTTGGCGTGCATTGCTTCAAGTTCAAACTATTCGAGGTTCGCTCGGCTTCTTGAGTCCATAGGCAGGTCTGTACCTTTTGCCAGATTTGGAGAGTTTTCAGCCATTTTTTTTTCTTTGAGTACTTTTTGACGCTCTGCCCTTCTGGGAATCCAGCCAGCGTCACAAATGTTAGATCCTCTGTGAGAGTCTCACGGGTCCCTGAGACCCAAACATAAATAATTTTGAAAGAGAGAGAGTGCGAGCATGAGCAGGGGAGGGGCAGAGAAAGAGGGAGAGCAAGAGAGAATCCCCAGCCGTCTCCTCACTGCCAGCACGGAGCCCGACATAGGGCTCGAACCCACGAAACCGGAAGATCATGATCTGAGCCGAAACCAAGAGTCAGACGCTTAACCGACTGAGTCACCCAGGTGCCACCAGATGTTCTATCTACCGATTCATCATTCTTTCTTCTCTCCTCTTCATCGTGATGAGTCTGAGCCCATCCCGTTGAGTTTTTATTTTTAATTTTTTTTCAATTTTTTTAACGTTTATTATTTATTTTTTTTTTTTTAATTTTTTTTTTCAACATTTATTATTTTTGGGACAGAGAGAGACAGAGCATGAACGGGGGAGGGGCAGAGAGAGAGGGAGACACAGAATCGGAAAGAGACTCCAGGCTGAGCCATCAGCCCAGAGCCCGACGCGGGGCTCGAACTCACGGACCGCGAGATCGTGACCTGGCTGAAGTCGGACGCTTAACCGACTGCGCCACCCAGGCGCCCCTAACGTTTATTTATTTTGAGACAGAGAGAGACAGAGCATGAACAGGGGAGGGGCCAGAGAGAGAGGGAGACACAGAATCGGAACGGGCTCCAGGCCCCGAGCTGTCAGCACAGAGCCCGGACGCAGGGCTTGAACTCACGGACCGAGAGATCATGACCTGAGCTAAAGTCGGGACGCCTAACCGACTGAGCCACCCAGGTG
Source organism: Lynx canadensis (assembly GCF_007474595.2). Classification (NCBI taxonomy): domain Eukaryota; kingdom Metazoa; phylum Chordata; class Mammalia; order Carnivora; family Felidae; genus Lynx; species Lynx canadensis. The sequence goes on from NC_044315.2 coordinate 91,515,237, forward strand.
CCCCTCATCCATTGGGTTTTTTAAATTTCAGTTATTGTATTTTTCAGCTCTGAAATTTCCATTTGGTTGTTTATATATTCTCTTTCTTTGCTGAGACTTTCTAGTTTCTCATTTGTTTTGAGTATGTTCACAAAAGCCTTTTTATGATGAATGCTTTAAAATCTTTGTCACATTGGGGCGCCTGGGGGTCTCAGCCAGTTGAGCGTCTGACTCTTGATTTTGGCTCAGATCATGAGCCCAAGGGCGTGGGATCAAGCCCCACATCGGGCTCACGCTGAGAATGGAGCTTGCGTAAGATTCTCTTTCTCCCTCTGCCCCTCTCTCCCACTCGTGCTCTCTCTCATGCTCTAAATAAAATAAATAATAAAATCAATAAAACCTTTGTCACATCCTTCAGAGACCACTCTGTCATTTCCATGTGACAATCTATTGTCTTTTTTCACTCTGGGATCTTCCTGGCTCTAAGTATGACTGCTGGGTTTTTTGTTTGTTTGTTTGTTTGTTTGTTGTTTTTGTCTGGTGTTTGTTTTTGTTTGGGGGGAAGGTGAATCAAAACCTGGACATTTTGGGTATTATGTTGTGAGGCTCTGGGTCTTATTGGAACCATTTTAGCTGACCTCCTCTGACTGTGCTCTGGCAAGGGGCTGGGATGAGGGGTGCCACATCCCTGTTGCTGCCAGGTCGGGGGAGAGGTCCGGCCCCCACCTGACGGGGGCGCTCTTTGTTCATCTCAGGTGTCAGAGTTCCAGCTCACGGGTGGGCTTCGACTGATGCCTCCCTGGCTGGAGGAGGGAGGAGGGTCTTGGTCTTGCTCCCCACACGGCCTCCACACGTACTGCAGCGGTTTGGGGGGATGGGTTACCAGCCAGCAGAATGAAAACTCCTGGCTCCCTAACGTCCTTCTCTGACATAACCAGCAAAGGGTGTGGAGGTGTGGTGCCCCAGTACAGCCTGGTGAGGGTAGAAGGTGGCTCCCTTATTGGTCTTTGCTGGCCGGGACAGGGTGGTGCCACAGTGTTTTCAGTGGTGTTGGGCTGGAGAAGAGTGGTTATTGTCTGAAGAATGTCTCTCCTGCTAAGCTGCCCCTTTTCCGGTCCTGTGGCTCAAGAGAGCAGGCTTTCGTTGGGCTTTTGTGTCCGTGCCCATTGTACGTTTTGAGGTTGCTGGCTTCGCAACTACGATACAGGAGGCACAAGGAAAACCTGGGGAACTTCGCACCATGGCATTCCTTGGGGCCAGAGAGCCCCAGCAGCCTTCTCTCTGCTTTTCAGAGTCTTCTTATGTTATTCATATAAAGTTCAGGATTCTTAGTTGGCCTTAGCAGAAGGAATGTAGACAAGTAGGTTTCTGCTTCATCTTCCCAGAAACAGAAGTCATTTAAGTTGGGTAAATACCACCAAGTAGCCCTCCAGAAGTGCTGCTGGTTCACCTTGAACTAGGAAGTGGCATACCTTGAGTCTGCTTTAGACAGATACAAGGAGAAATGGGCTCAGGACTTCCCAACATCCCAATGCCTGCATGTTGTAGTTAATCAATGTTAGATGGATGGATGGATGGATGGATGGATGGATGGATAGGTGGGTGGGTGGGTGGATGGAAGGGTGGCTGGCTGGCTGGCTGGCTGGATAGATGGGTGGGTGGATGGATGGGTGGATGGATGGATGGGTGGATGGATGGATGGGTGGATGGGTGGGTGGATGGGTGGGTGGATGGGTGGATGGGTGGGTGGATGGGTGGATGGGTGGGTGGGTGGGTGGATGGGTGGCTGGCTGGCTGGCTGGCTGGATAGATGGGTGGGTGGATGGATGGGTGGATGGGAGGGTGGGTGGATGGATGGGTGGATGGATGGGTGGGTGGATGGATGGATGGGTGGATGGATGGATGGGTGGATGGATGGATGGGTGGGTGGGTGGATGGATGGATGGGTGGAGGGATGGATGGGTGGATGGATGGGGGGTGGATGGGTGTGTGGATGGGTGGATGGGTGGATGGGTGGGTGGATGGGTGGATGGGTGGCTGGCTGGCTGGATAGATGGGTGGGTGGATGGATGGATGGATGGATGGGAGGGTGGGTGGATGGGTGGATGGGTGGATGGATGGGTGGATGGTTGAGTGGGCATATAGATGGATGGGTGGATGGGTGATGGGGGATGGATGGGATGAGGTGATGGAGGGGTAGGGGGGAGGGTGGGGGTGGTGACATGGCGTGCGGGTGGATGGAAGGGTGGATGGCGTGATGGATGCGGTTGGGCGGGTCGAGACGGCTGGATGGGCGGGTGGCGTGGGCGGGTCGATAGGGTGGATGGGGATGGCATGGGTGGTATTGGTGGGGTGGTGGGTGGGTGGATGGGGGTGGGGGGGGGTGGGAGGGTGGGGGGGGGGGGGGGGGGGGGTGGATGGATGGATGGGTGGGTGGATGGGTGGGTGGATGGGCGGGTGGATGGATGGATGGGTGGGTGGATGGGTGGGTGGATGGGCGGGTGGGTGGGAGGGTGGGTGGATGGGTGGGTGGTGGGGGGGGTGGAACGGAAGGGTGGCTTGGCTGGATGGATGATGAGGCGAGTGGCTCGGCTGGCTGTCTGGTGGCTGGATCGCGTGGGTGGGCTGGATGGGTGGGTGGGTGGATGGGTGGATGGATGGGTGGATAGGTGGCTGGGTGGGATGGGTGGGTGGATTGGGTGGGTGGATCGGGTGGCAGGGAATGCGGGTGGATGGGGTGGTGGCTGGGGTGGAGGATGGGTGGTGGATGGAGGTGGGTGGGATGGAGGTGGGTGGTTGGAAGGGTGGCTGGCTGGCTGGCTGGATGGATGGATAGATGGGTGGGTGGGTGGGTGGATGGATGGATGGATGGATGGATGGGCGGGTGGGTGGATGGGTGGATGGCTGGATGGATGGATGGATGGGCGGGTGGGCGGATGGGTGGATGGATGGGTGGATGGTTGAGTGGGCATATAGAGGGATGGGTGGATGGGTAGATGGTGAATGGATGGATGGATGGGTAGGTGGATGGGTGGGTGGTGAATGGGTGGGTGAATGGAAGGGTGGGTGGGGGATGGATGGGTGGGTGGTGGATGGATGGTGGGTGGGTGGATGGATGGATGGGTGGGTGGATGGATGGATGGGTGGATGGATGGATGGGTGGTTGGGTGGGTGGACGGAAGGGTGGCTGGCTGGATGGATGGATAGGCGGGTGGCTGGCTGGCTGGATGGATAGGTGAGTGGATGGATGGATAGGTGGGTGGCTGGATGGGCGGGTGGGTGGCTGGGTGGGTGGATGGAAAGGTGGCTGGGTGGATGGCTGGAAAGGTGGCTGGGTGGATGGGTGGGTGGACAGAATATAGGAAAGGCAATTAGGACCACCAATAAACAGTCCAGGTGAGACATCACAGCATCATTGGTGGCCATGATACAAGTAGCCATTACCGAGTGCTTCCACTTTGCCAGGTAAACGTTTCTGCCACATGATCCTACTTAATCCACAAATGAGATATGTCCGTTTGAGGAGAGGAGGAAAACATGGGCAGAGAGATATAATATTGAGCTGAGATTCAGGCCCAGAACCCCCTGCTTCGTGGACCCAAGATGCCGTGAGAAATTCCCAAGGAGAAGGAGATGAGCAAGCCAAAACACCCTGCTGACGATCAGAGGTTTTCCTGCCCCAGGGAATGTCAGTTGAGCACTTTTCAAAATCTTCTCCTGAGACAGAAACCCAGACTGTGCTGTGTTCACGTATTCAACAAGTATCAATCAAGTGCTTGCTCTGTGCCGAGCCCTGTGCCGGGTGCTGAGGGTACACCGTAAGCCATAGGACATACGTGATCTTTGCCCCAGGGACATCGGAGCGTCCGAAATCACCCTCCCCACTCCGGGTCCACCGTGTTGAAAGCAGACAGAGCAGAACCCCAGGTGCCCACCAGATGCCCTGCCCGACACTCAGCCCTTCAGTCCAGAAGATTCTATGAGTAGCAACAAATATCGGTGGTGGGCTTCCAGGCCATGGGAGGAGAGCAAGCCGGAGGAAATGACCCCGGGGTAGGAGGGACACTCAGTTCTGGCTGTGGCTTAGGTCAGGAGCCAGAAAGCCCAGCCCCACCCCGACCCAGCATGGCCAGTCTGTGCATTTGTGAGGGAGACTCAGGCCACTGAAGCCCGGCAGCTAGGTTTCCTGGGGGTCCTCAGGCCCGCCTGCAGCCCTCCTCTGACTCAGTCTCCCCAACTGTTAATAAATAGGTGCATACATCCCTCCCCCTTCTTCTCCCTTTCCGCCATTCGCCACAGTTTGGTGAAGGTGGGGAGTGACAGTTCCTGTAATGTCTGAGGCTCTGGAGGCTTCGTGTCATTTCCAGGGAGTGAGCGTCTCACCCTGTGCTCTGGGTTCGCCATGTGTGTTGACATCGGGGTGCAAGGCGGGGCTGCTCGCAGCAGCACAGATCGCCAGCCGGCTGGCCGGCCCCGGCTCCCCGGTCTGGCCCTGGAGACAGGGGCGGGTCTGCCAGGCCCTGCTGGAGGCTGGTCGCCGTGGTGACGCCCCTCCACCAGCATCACCATCCTGGGCCATTCGGACACACCCGCATTCGAGTCCTGTCCTCTGTGCTAGAACTCCACCCCCTGCAGCATGACGAAGGGTTCTGGAAAGGATCCCCGCACATTGTCACATGCCACATGGTCCCCCGGAGGATGGCCGTGGCAGCTCCCTCCAAAGAGTCTGTGTAGAGCCAAGAGTCCCTGTCCCCATCAGTCTCAAGGGGCTCTAAACTCTCCTGACTTCCTTCTGCATAGACCTCAGCACGGGTCCAACTACACAGGTGCTGCCATAATTAGGGTTTTAGGTCTCTTTGCCCCTCTCCAGGGCCCTCCTCCCATCGTGTTCTCCAGAACCCCCAGGCCCCCGCCCCCGCCGGAGACAGAGCAGCAGCAGCTTGACCAACCGCTCTTTGCCGGACAGAAGGATGGAGAGTTGTCTTACGAACACTGATTTTACTCCCGGTGTCCTTGCAGCACTGCGTATACAGGAGGCGCTCAATAATGACTTACCAAGGGGTTAAGTAGATCAGCCGGAGAGTGGGTTTGTGACAACTTTTGAGCATGTTGCAGCGCCCAGAAAGTGAAGGAAGCTTCTGGAAATAGCAAAAGGGTGGGTCGTGTCACAGGGTCGTGGGGGCCCACCTGAAGGAGCCACCCCTGCTGGGGCGACTTGAGGGGGGAAACATCTCATGTTGGCTTATGACCCAAAGCATGAAATAGATACACAGGGGGTGACACAGATAGACAGAAGCAGCTGTTCCTCAAAAGGGGGGGGGGTCCCGTCTGCCAAGGTGGCACCCGGGAGACACCCGGGTAACAAGGTACCTCCCCGCTGACACCCCCCTTCCCAGGACAGCGGGGCCCCAGGGAGGGGATGGTATGGGGTGGGAAGGGCTCTTCACCTCTGTGGCCTTCTTTCCAACACCCATAATCCCAGAGTCCTGGTGAGAAGACACATGACCAGCCCAGCCTGGGGGGCATTCTACGAGATAACTGGCCACTGCCCCTCCCAATTGCCCCGGTCCTCCCTCCTCCCGAGGAGCAGGGACAGACTGACACGCTGTCACAGATGGGAGGAGACAACCGCAGGTCGCGTGTGGCGTCCGGGTCGGGTTCTGAGCAGGAGGAGGAAGCTGACAGACGGACGGACGGACAGACGCGCTGGCGAAAGCCACATACGGTCTGTGCCGAGGGCGCCTTCTTGTTGTGCAGGCGCCTTGACCTTGGTGATGCGAGGGGGGTGATGATGGGGAATCTGGGAGAAGGGTCTGCGGGAGCCCCTGTGTTACCTGCAGCTTTTCTGTAAATGTAAGAGCAATCTTAAATAAAAAGTTTATTTAAACAAAGAACGGGCACACCCCTTGTCCCCCCCCCCCCCCCGCAGAGAGAGATGGGGTGGGGGGGCTTTGGCTCATCAGCGTGGACCAGACGGAGGCGCTCCACGCGAGAGGCAGCCGCCGGCCTTTGGCCACTCTTTTTGTTGCCCTGGATGGCCCTGGGCACAGGCGGGGGCCGGGGAAGCCTGGCACCCGGGTGGCCAGCAGGGCCGCAGCTCCCTCTGCGGGGCTGTCCCGGCCCTGCAAAGCTCTGGGGGTCCCCTCCCCACTCCACCCTCTGACTCGTTTCTTGACCTGGGGTTCCGGCACCCCCAGGGCCTCTGTGGGCCCCCTGGCGTTGCGTGCAGAACTTTGGAAATATGGGCACGAGGCAGGGGAGTCTAGCGGTTCGGCCCAGGGGTGTTGGCCGGTCCTGGCTCTGACCCTCTGGACGCCTGTGTCCTCTCAGCCTCGGTTTCCTTGTCTGTAAGGCGGCACAGCGGCAGCACCCGACGCAGGGCGGGCACCTACGGGGCAGGGCTGGAGGAGGGACGTGCCATCTGGGTGGGGCGCTGTGGTCCCGCATGTGAGGTGGTTCAGAGGGAACAGACAGGTGGGAGCCGGGACGGAGGCCCTGAAGGGAGTGGCAGGTGTGCAGGGCCCCCCCCCCGCCCCAGTTTCGCCTTCCCTCCCCCACACCTGCTTTCCGCTTCGCCCCAAGGCTTTTGGGAAGACGACGTCTCAAGAGCATCACACACCATTTTCTCCCTCTGTGTTTTAGAGAAGGTCAACTTGGTGTCACAGGTCCCTCCCCCCCCCCCCCCCCCCCCCCCCCCCCGAAAATGCAGAGGCTCACCGGGCAGTTGTAGATAGACTAGAACTTCCAGATGGACTTTTCCTGTTCCAGGAAAGGGATGACCTGCTGTTTGGGCCAGACTTAAAATACTGACTCCGAGAACTCTACAAATCTTTCTAAAACGAGCAGCTCGGGGCGCCTGGGGGGCTCAGTCGGTTGAACGCCCAACTTGGGTTCAGGTCACGATCTCGCGGTTCGTGAGTTCGAGCCCCGCGTCGGGCTCCGTGCTGACAGCTCGGAGCCCGGAGCCTGCTTCGGATTCTGTGTCCCCCTTTCTCTCTGCCCCATCCCTGCTTGTGCTCTCTCTCCGCCTTTCAAAAATGAATAAACATTAAAAAAAATTTTTTTTTTTTAAATGAGCAGCTCTCAGCAGCGCCTGGCTGGCCCAGTCGCTGAAGTGGGAGAGTCCTGATCTTGGGGTTGTGAGTTCGAGCCCCTCGTTGAGTGTAGGGATCACTTAAAAAACTAAAATCTGAAGAAGAAATAAATATAAGATAAATAAAATGAGCAGCTGTCACAATTAAAGCAGCCACAGGCCAAGTACCACCTTCGTGACTTCATTTGCTCCTGGTGTCTCCCAGTCACCGCTTGGCAAGGGCCCTGCGTGGAGCCCCGCCCCGCCTCACCCCGCACTCGCAACCCACGGGCCGAGAGCCATACCCAACAGATCCGTCCACACGTCGTTTGTCCAGCTCATCTGTGCTAAACACCAGTCACGGACGGGGAGATTAATACAGCCGCAGGGCCACAGCCCTTGGGAGCGACACACAGCTTAAGAGTTGTTGCCCCACGGTGGGGGCGAGTCCTGCGAGGTGTGTGAGGGATAAAAAGAGGGGGTGTGATCAGGCAGGCTCCCTGGGGAGGAGACCCCTGAGAGCCTGAAGGGACGTAGGAAAAGTGAGCAGCAGGAGCCAGGGAAAGCCAGGCAGAGGAGACGAGTGTTCCCAGCAGGAAGAACAAACAGCTTATGCAAAGGCCCTGTGGCAGGAAGGCGTTTGGTGAGTCTGAGGGCCAGGATGTGCGATCGGCCGGAGCGTGTGGGAGCTGCAGGCCACGCTGGAGACGTGGCGCAACCTTGACGGGGCTGTGTCCCGTCCCGCTGCTCTGTGGAAGCTGGAGGCTGCTGTGGTTTTACAGGAAGAGACAGGGAGTGGACACAGTGGGGTGATATTCAGGAAGCAGGACCCGCAGGAGATGGTGGCCAGCTGAATGTGGGGAGTAGGGTGCTGCTGGGGGTCAAGGGCATGACACCAGGTCCTGATGGGGCATTTGGGGCACGGGGGTGCCTGTGCCCGAGGCGGGGAGCCCCACGGCTCCGCCCCTCCATCTGCCACCTCTCAGGACTTCCTCGCTGTCGGGTCCATTGCCGGTTGCCCTGTTCGGTCCTCGGCTCATGTCTCAGGCACCGCCTCCTTCCTCCCCCAGGACCCCGCAGCGCCCGTTCCTCATCATCCCCATTTCACGGCTGAGGAAACTGAAGCTCAGAGGGGTTTAGCAACCAGCTGGAGGTCACACGACAAGGGGGGCAGTTAGGACTCAAACCCAGACCCGCGTGACGCTGAAACACACACGCTCCGCGATCACCTGTGCTGGGCCTCAACAGCCGGTGCCCAGGGGCCACTGTTGCAAACCCTCACTTGACCCCCTGCGCACACAGCGTGGGGTGCGCAGGTGCGTGCGACAGAGGACAACTTATTTTCTGGTGCCCTTTTAATGGCTTGAAAGTCTTCTACTGCTATTATCTTTGTGGGAACCTCTCCAATTTCATTTATTATGTATATATTTTTCTAGTATTTATTTACCTTTGAGAGACAGAGAGACGGAGCCTGAGCGGGGGAGGGGCAGAGAGAGAGGGAGACCCAGAATCGGAAGCAGGCTCCAGGCTCTGAGCTGTCAGGACAGTGCCCGACGCGGGGCTCGAACTCACAGACCGCGAGATGGTGACCTGAGCTGAAGTCGGACGCTTCACCGCCTGAGCCACCCAGGCGCCCCTCTATACCTCTCCAATTTTAAAGGCAGACTGCCCTGAAGACAGCAGTGGCCTTCATCCTGCTGAGCACAGAGACCTCAGAGTCCTGCCTCCCCCGCCCCCCACCTCCCCTCCCATCTCTCTTGGGACATCAGCAGGGGTTCATATGAGCTCTGCGAGATAGACACCCAAAGTGATAACAGTAAACAAGGCAGAGGGAGGTGGCCGGGGCTGGGCGGGTGGGGGCTCCTCCTCTCTTGCAGACGGAAAGGCAACGTGGGGCTGCTGCCCACATCCAAGACTACTCTTCACCCCAAAAAGAAACCCCGTACCCACTGAGCGGTCACTCCCCACACCCCCTCCCACCAGCCCCTGGCAGATACCCATCTGCTTTCTGTCTCTACGGGTTTGCCCACTATGGGCGTTCGACATCACTGAAATCCTACAACATGTGATCTCGTGCCTCGTCTCTTTTCACCCGGCATATCCTTTTCAGAATCCATCCACGTTGTGACAGACGTCAGCACTTGGTTCCTTCTTACGGCCGAATCCTATCCCGCGTGCGGACATCCTACATTTTATTAATCATTCATCACTTGACGGACATTGGGGTTCTTCCCACTTTGGGGCTCTTAGGAACGATGCTTCTATAAACTGTGTAAAATTCTTCGAACACCTGTTTGCAGTTCTCTTGGGTTCCCACCTGAGAGTGGAATTGCTGAGTCGTATGGCAATTCTGTGCTTACCTTTTCCAGGAAAACCACCAAACTGTTTTCCAAAGGGTCTGCTCCATTTCCCACTCCCACTGTGCAAGGGCTCCAATTTCGCCACATCCTTCCCAGCACTGGTTATTTTCAGGGTTTTGTTTGTTTTGTTTGTGTTTGTGTTTGTTTTTTAATAGTTATCCTCCTGGGTATTCTCACTGTGGCTTTGACTTACATTCTTGATGACTAACGGTGCTAAGCATCTTGTCCTGTGCTTGTAGATCACTTCTAGATCTTCGGAGATACAAAGGTCGATGAAGTCTTCTTAAGGTCTTAAGAATTAAGATCTGTTCAAGTCTTTTGCCTGTTTTTAAGTTGCGTTGCTTGTTTTTGGGCTGTTACGTTATAAGAGTTCTTCATATATTTTGGATACTAGGCTCTAATCAAATACATAATTTGCAGATATTTTCTCTCATTCTTTTGGGTTGTCTCTTCACTTTCTTTAGTGCTCTTGGATGCATGAAGGTTTTTAATTTTTTTTTTTTAACATTTATTCATTTTTGAAAGGCAGAGAGAGACAAAGCGTGAATGGGAAAGGGAGAGAGAGAGAGAGAGGGAGACACAGAAACAGAAGCAGACTCCAGGCTCCGAGCTGTCAGCACAGAGCCCTACCCGGGGCTCAAACTCACAGACCGTGAGATCATGACCCGAGCCGAAGTTGGACGCCCAACCGACTGAGCCACCCAGGTGCCCTGAAAGTTTTTTATTTTGATGAAGTCAAATTTATCTGTTTTTTCTTTTGTTGCTCATGTTTTGGCTTAGTATCTAATAATTCATGGCCAAATCCAAGGTCTTGTAGATTTATTCCTATGTTCTCTGCTAAGAGTTTTGTGGTTTTAGTTTTTACCTTTACGCCTTTGATCCATTTGGAGTTCATTTTTGTATACGGTGTGAGGAAGGGGTTCGTTTTTATTCTTTTGCATGGGGATATCCAGTTGTCCCGGCACCATTTGCAAAAAAGATGATTCTTTCTGTGCACTTTGGTGCCCACATTTTTTCTTCTTAGGATGGCATCTGTCATTTTTGATTAGGGTCCACCCTAATGACCTCATTTTAACCCAAATACCTCTTGAAAGACCCTATCTTCAACTACAGTCACATTCTGAAGTTAACGAGGGTTATGACTCACATAAGAATTGGAATTCACCCCATAACAAGATCATCTTTTTCTCCCCAGTTCTTTTAACGTGGTGTACTGCATTCATTGATATTGATGTGTCGAACTACTCTTTCATTCCTGGAGTAAGTCTCAGTTGTTGTGTGATCCTTTTAATATGCTGCTTGCTGGTATTTTCTTGAGGATTTTTGTGCCTGTACCCACAAGGGATATTGGTCTGTAGTTTTCTTGTGGTGTCTTTATCTGGCTGTGGTACGAGGGTAATAATGGCCTCATAAATGATAGGGGAGCGATCCCCCCTCCTCTATTTTTGGGAAGAGATTGAGAAATACTGCTGTTAATTCTTTAAACGTTTGATGGAATTCACCAATGAGGCCATTTGGTCCTGGGCTTTTCTCTGTCGGAGGTTTTTGATTACCTATCCAACCTCTTTTACTTATTGTAGGTTTTTTGAGATTTTGTGTTTCTTCTCTCTTTTTTTAATTTTTAAAAATGTTTTATTATTTATTTTTTGAGAGAGAGAGACAGAGTGTGAGTGGGGGAGGGGCAGAGAGAGGGAGACACAGAACCCGAAGCAGGCTCCAGGCTCTGAGTTGTCAGCACAGAGCCCAACGGGGGTCTCAAACTCATGAACTGTGAGACCATGACCTGAGCCGAAGTCGGATGCCTAACCGACTGAGGCCCTCAGGCGCTCCAAGATTTTGTGTTTCTTCTCAAGACAGTTTGGCCAGTGTGCACATTCCTAGGGGTTCATCCATCTCATGTAGGTTATTGAATTTGTTGGCAAACCCTAAAAAGGAAGAAAAGTAAGCCCAAGTATCTTCACATAAGAAAGTTAACCCCCCATTCTGATTCCTGCTTCTACTCATATGAGCTTCTCTCTTGTTTTCCAGGCCAATCTACCTAAAGGATGGTCTATTTTGTTGACTTTAAAAAAAATTTTATTTATTTTGAGAGAGAGAGAGAGAGAGCAGGGGAGGGGCAGAGACAGAGGGAGACACAGAAACTGAAGCAGGTTCCATCGAGGCTCTGAGCTATCAGCACAAAGCCTGATGTGGGGCTCAAACTCATGAACTGTGGGATCATGACCTGAGCTGAAGTCAGATGCTTAACTGACTGAGCCACCCAGGCACTCTCTGTTTTGTTGATTTTTTTCTTTTTTTTTTTTTTTTTAATTTTTTTTTCAACGTTTATTTATTTTTGGGACAGAGAGAGACAGAGCATGAACGGGGGAGGGGCAGAGAGAGAGGGAGACACAGAATCGGAAACAGGCTCCAGGCTCTGAGCCATCAGCCCAGAGCCTGACGCGGGGCTCGAACTCACGGACCGCGAGATCGTGACCTGGCTGAAGTCAGACGCTTAACCGACTGCGCCACCCAGGCGCCCCTGTTGATTTTTTTCAAAGTAGGCTCTATACCCAGTGTGAAGCCTAATCTAGGGCTTGAACTCACAACCCTTAGATCAAGACCTGAGCTGAGATCAAGAGTTGGACACTTAACTGACTGAGCTACCCAGGTGTCCCTGTTGATTAAAAAAACAAAAAATCTTTTACTCTTTTAATTTAGTTGGTCCTCTCTCTTGCTTTTCTATTATTTATTTTATTCATATCCTCTCTAATTTGTATTGCTTCCTTCCTTCTGCTAGCTTTGAGTTTAGTTTGCTCCTTTTCTAGTTCCTTTTGGTGGGAGTTCAGGTGGTTGATCTGAGATGTTTTCTCTTTTTTAATATAGGCACATATAGCTATGAATTTCTCTCTGGGTGCTGCTTCTGCCAAACCCCATAAGTTTTGGAATGTTTGGATTTTTTTGTTTGTTTGCTTAGTATTTTCTAATCTCCCTTGTGATCTTCTTTGACCCATTGGTTGTTTCAGAGTGTGTTGTCTGATTTCCACATGTTCATGAATTCTCAAATTTTCTTTCTGGTAGTGATTTCTCGCTTCCTTTGGTTGTGGTCAGAGGAGATATTTTGTATCATTTTAATATTTAAAAAAATTATTATTTATAAATTTGTAAATGTTTATTCAACTTTGAAAGAGAGAAAGAGAGAGCAGAGGAGGGACAGAGAGAGAGAGGGAGAGACAGAATCCCAGGCAGGCTCCACGCTGTCAGCACAGAGCCTGATGTGGGGCTCGAACCCACATACTGTGAGATCATGTCCTCCACGCTGTCAGCACAGAGCCTGATGTGGGGTTCGAACCCACATACTGTGAGATCATGTCCTGAGCTGAAGTCCGATGCTCAACCAACTGAGCCACTCAGGTGCCCCTCATTTTAATCTTTTTAATAAGTTTTTGAGACTTGTTTTGTGGCTTAACATGTGGTCTGTCCCGGAGGACGTTCCCTGGGCCCTTGAGAAGCATGTGTGTTCTGCTGCTGTTGGGCAGAGCAATCTACATAAGTGTTAGGTCTGGTTGGCTATAGTATCATTCACGTCCTCTGTTGCCCTGCTGATCTTGTCTACCTGTTCCATTCATTATTGGAATGGAGGTGTTGAGGTCTCCAACTATTCTTATTGAGCCGTTATTTCTCCCTTTGATTCTGTTAGCTTTTGTTTCATATTGCCCCTTGTTGGGGGCTCTGTTTGTATGGGCATACATGTTTATTATCGTTATATGTTCTTGTTATGTTAAACCCTTTATCATTATACAACGTGTTTCTTTGTCTCTTGTAACAATTTTGGGCTCAGAGTCTAGTTTGTCTGATATTAATATAGCCGCTCCAGCTCTCTTTTGGTCACTGTTTATTATTTTTTAAATGTTCTTATTTTATTTTTGAGAGAGAGAGAGAGAGAGACTGAGTGAGTGAGCATGAGTGGGGGAGGGGCAGAGAGAGAGGGAGAAACAGAATCTGAGCTGTCAGCACAGAGCCGACGCAGGAACACTTGAACCGTGAGATCATGGCCTGAGCTGAAATTGGATGCTTAACTGACTGAGCTACCCAGGTGTCTCTGGTCACTGTTTAAATGGAGTATGTTTTCCTATTCTTTTACTTTTAACTTATTTGTTTCTTTGGTTCTAGTCTCTTGCAGACAGCATATGGCTGGATTATGTTTTTTCCCCCTTTCAATTGCTGCCTTTGAATTGGATAATTTAACCCATTTACATTTAATGTAACTACCTACACAGAAGCACTTCTGCTGTTTTGCCATTCAGTTTTGATATGTCTTTTATCTTTTTTGTGCCCCAATTCTTCCACCAGTATCTTCTTTTGTATTAGATATTTGCTACTGCACCATTTTCTTCTCTTTCACTAAATATTTTTAGTTATTTTCTTCTTATTTGTTGCCCTGGAGATTATAATTAACGTATTAATTTATAATAAACTATTTTGTATTGGTTTCACTAGTATACAAAAATGATGCTTCTGTATCAGGCTATTCCTCCCTCATGTTGTCATTGTTACAAATATATCTCTACACATGATCCACTGACATAGATTTATAATTATTGCATGTGTCGTTGTCTTTTAAATGACATAGGTAGAAAAAGAGGTGTTACTAACCAAAAATATATTAATCTGACTTTCATATTTACCGAAGTAGTTCCCTTTACTGTTCTTTATTTCTTCATGTGGATTCAAGCTACTCTCTCCTGTCCATTCATTCCTCAAAGGGCAGGTTTCTAGCAACAAACTCTCAGTTTTTGTTTATCTGAGAATGTCTTGATTTCTCTTTCTTTTTTACAAGATAGTTTTGCTGGATATGGAATCTTGGTTGACAGGATTTTTTCTCTTTTAGCACTTTGCATATGTCATCGTGCTGCTTTCTGGACTCCATGTGGTTGTGTTTTGTTTTTTTTTTCTAAGTTTATTCATTCATTTTGAGAGAGCATGAGCAAGGGAGAGGCAGAGAGAGAAGAGAGACTATCCCAAGCAGGCTGCACACTATCAGCACAGAGCCCAACACGGGGTTTGAACTCCCGAACCATAAGATCATGACCTGAGTTGAAACCAAGAATCGGATGCTTTACAGTTGAGCTATGCAGGCGCCCCACCTCCATGGTTTCTGATGACAGATAAGCTCTTGATCATACTGAAGCCCCCTTGTACATGATGAGTGACTTCTCTCTGCTTCCACGATTTTCTTTGTCTTTCAACATTTTGATTATAATGTACAGATCTCTTTGAGTTTATCCCACCTTGGATAACTTTTTTGAGCTTCTTGGCTATGCAAACTTTTGTCTTTCATCAAATTTGGGAAATTTTTGGCTGTTATTTCATAAAATATTCCTTCTTCCCCAATGAGTCTGTAATTTTCCCATTGTACATACATTAGTATGCTTGGTAGCATTCTGCCAGTCTCTGAGACTCTGTTCATTTTTCTCTCTTTTCTCAGTTTCGATCATCTCAATCAATGTATCATTAAGTTCTTTGTTTCTTCTGCTTGCTCAAATTTGTTATGGAGCGCTTCTAGTGAATTTTCTGTTTCAGCTATTTCTCTTTTCAAACCTAGAATTTCTATTTGGCTCCCTTTCATTATTTCTATCCGTTTTATTGCTGCTCTCTATTTGGTGAGATATTGTGCTTATGGTCCCCTTAATTCTTTGTGCCTGGTTTCCCATAGCCCTTGAGCATATTAACAGGGTTGATTTAAAGTCTTTATCCAGGAAATCTAACATTTGGGTTTCCCGAGGGACCGTTTCTATTAATCTCTTTCCCAGTATACTGGCTACATTTTCTTGCTTGTTTGCATGCCTCACATTTTGTTGTTGTTGTTGTTGTTGTTGGAAATTGGACATTTTGAATATTATAACGTGGCAGCTCTGGAAGTCAGATTCTCCTCCCTCCCTAGGGTTTGCTGCTGATGGCTGCTGTTGGCTTGATTTTTCTGAACTCACTTTGTAAATCCAGTATTCTGTGTTGTGTGTGTGGCCAGCGAAGTGTCTGTTTGATTAGCTCAGTGGTCAGCTAGTTATTCAATGGAAATTTCACGCAATGCTGACATTAAACTGCCTCTTCCTTGATTGTTTTTCCAGTTTATGTAAACCTTTGACTAGTTTCCAGAGTTCAGATAAAGTATATTCTGACAGTTTTTGCCAGTTTGCTGTTTCTGCAGAGTTATGGGCCCTTGGAGTCCTCTGCTCTGCCATTTTTGCTGACTTTATCTCAGCCGATTGCCAGTCAGATCTCGTTTTCTCTGATGGCTTTTGTTCCTCTGTGATATGTTTAGGGGCGCACTGACTCGTTTATCCTGCTTGTGCTTGAAGGATTCATTTCCTCCATCTATTTTGTTCAAGTTTCATCTATTATCTGTACAAATATTTCTTCTCCCCTTTAATTCTTAATTCTGTCTATCTGGAGTTCCTATTAGAAGGATGACATAACACCTCTTTCCTGTTTTTTAAATGAATTTTCCAATTTTCATATTTTCCACCTCTTTGTTCCTCTAACTAATTCTCTCTTCAACAGTGTCTAAGCCACTCTGTATCCCTTCCTCTGAGGTTTAAATTTCCATGTAGCCTGTATTTTTGTTTTTGGTTTTTTATTTTTTAGCCTGTATTTTTGATTTCTAGAACTTCTAAGATTTTTTTTTCAAAATTTCAAAATTTTTGTTAGCCTTTTTTTTTTATTACTTATTTTACATTTTCAATCATTCTGAACATACTTATCTCGTCATCTCGGGATTCCTCCTCAGAGGCAGGGGATAGGAGGAGGGAATACAGACAGGGCCATGATGTCACAGGACGTCAACACAGATAGCTTTCCTGCAGGTGGCAAAGCCAAGAGGGGCTGTCACCACGGCCTTGTAATGCCAGGGGCACCTCCACTTTGAGCGAGGATTCCAGGAGACCAGAAACCGCAGCACTTCCCGGGCCAGCCCGTCTCCGTTCTATTACCATGATTGTTTCTGCAAACAAAATGTAGGTTTTGGTTCATAGCAATACCTGTTTGCCATGGAAGAAAGCAATGATTGTCAAGGAGAATAAAGTAAAAGCACTCACAATCCTGGTTCCCTCCCACGCTTTGCTGCCACGACCACCCGAGCCCAGCCTCCCTGGCTTCCTTCCCGGCTTGATCTTTCCCCACAGCACCAAGCACCGAGCACCGTCAGGCACCCTCATCCCCTGACTGAGGCTCCTCACGCTTTTCTAAGAGAACCACCAGTTAAGAACAGGAGCCTCCGGTTCCTCAAACGTGCCCCTCGCCTCCCCTACCAAAACGCAGCAGGGTCCTAGAAGGCGCCTTGCGGGTGAAAGGTGAACCCTCACCTGGCTCAGGCTAGTTAGCAATTTAACCTCGCTGTGCCTCCATTTTCATCTGCAAAGTGGGCACGGTAACCCCTACCTCATAGAATTGTCTGCGGATTCGGTGAAATTATGTATGTAAAGCTGCTGACACCGTGTGCTGGCACACAGTAGGTGCTCATTAAATGACTGTGCAGTCAGAAACCTCTGCCCTTCACCCCCAAAGCTCTCTGCAACCCAGCCTTTGTAAAGACAGATAGTCCTTTCTTAAAAAAAAAAAAAAGTCAACATTTATTGATTGTTGAGAGACAGGGAGGCAGAGTGCAAGCAGGGGAGGGGCAGAGAGAGGGAGACACAGAATCCGAAGCAGGTTCCAGGCTCTGAGCCATCAGCACAGAGCCTGACGCGGGGCTCGAACTCACGAGCTGAAGTCGGACGCTTAACCGACTGAGCCACCCAGGCGCCCCATGTGGGGCTCAGAAACTTTTTTTTTAATGTTTATTTATTTATTTTGGGGGGGGGGGCGAGGGAGAGAGGGAGACGGAATGAATCCCAAGCCGGCTCCGTGCTGTCAGTGCAGACCCCGACACAGGACTCAAACTCACGAGCCGAGACATCATGACAGGAGCTGAGATCAAAAGTCAGACACTTAACCACCCAGGTGCCCCCCTCCTTTTTTTTTTTTCTTAAGTTGTTCTGGGGGCTGATGAGTCTCCTGGGAAGCTGGGGAGGACTCACAATAACTATTTATTTATTTATTTATTTATTTATTTATTTATTTATTTATAAGAGCAAGCAAGCGTGCCCTCACGAGCGGGGGACAGGTAGAAAGAGAGGGAGAGAGAGAATCCCAAGCAGGATCCGGCCGTCAGTGCAGAGCCTGATGCGGGGCTCAAACCCACAGACCGTGAGATCATGACCTGAGCTGAAATCAAGAGTCGGATGCTCAACTGGAGCGCGCCATCCGGGCGCCCCACAATAACTAAACTTTTGAGAGACTTGTGTAGAAACTGTAATGCAGTAATACAAACTGCTCGATGCCTCCAGGGTCATGACGGGCAAAGACCGCATGAAAGTGGAGGAGGCAGTTGAGGCCCTGGGCCCCGTCCTGGCCTGAATGTGGGTTTAAGGCTGGGGACAAGCTTTAAGGCCATGGCCTTAAGGCTTCCCGCAGGGTTCTGTGTGGGGGTGAACGGGGCAGCGGCCTTAGCTGGAGGAGGTCTGGCTGTCCTGAGGTTTCCAGATGCAGGCTGCAGGGTGGGACAGGAGCAGGAGAAAACAAGTCATTCCTTCATGCCAGACCCCCCATAGGCCCTGGGGACAGAGCCCTGCTGTCACAGAGCTGCCACACTGGAGCGGGGATAGCCGATAAATGGGCCATGCAAGTAAGAGATGGAGGTGGAGAGGGGAGCCCCGACAAAGTTGGGGCCGCAGGCCCGGCCTTTTGCACACACCCTTTTCCCTCCCACAGCAGAGCTCAGGCCCTATTTCTGTACTCCTTTGACAGATGAGGAAACCAGGGTTGGGGAGATTAAGTGACTCCATTCCGGGCACTCAGCAGTCCCCAGGGGCCCGACCTCAGTGGTGTTGAAACTCCAAGAGCCTGGGCTGATTAGGGGACGGTCACTGGGGCCGCCGTGGGTTTCTTCCCAAGGCAGCCCTGCCTCTCAAGAGGCCCCAGGGAGGGGCCACGGCACCAGGCCTGACAGGTAGTTAGCCAGGGGCTGGGATGCCCAAATGCCAGCCTCTGTCACATTCCTCTTACAGATTCTGCTCCTAGAGACTTCCAGCCTCACGGAAGGTTACCCCACCGAGCCACCTGGGCAGCGCAAGTGAGCACGAGGAAGGGAAAGGTGGGGACCCGCGTCCTTCCATCAAAGTCAGGTCCCCAGGGAGAGCCCAGGTTCCTGCTATATTCCTGGCGCGGGTACTCTTTGGATCAGCAGGCTACCCAAGGAGGGTCCTCAGGGTCCTGGACATTCGGTCAGCAGCCTTGACAGCCTGGCTGGTCAGGGGCAGCCTCTGTGGACTCCAACCAGGCTCTGCAAGGCCAAGACCAGGTGGAGAGGATCTTTGGTTTGGCCCGAGGAGGAGTGAGGTGGGATCATCCTGATGGCGCGTGCCCAGGCCGTCCTAGAGGAGGAGACCCAGACGACAGGAAAGGAACGCAGCCTTGGAGATGACTAACACAGGAGTCTGTAAACCCGGGCTTCCGGAGGGGTGCTATCGGGACCACAGGTCTAACGTGTCAACCTGCAGATTCTCATCATCCACTCCTTGGCCTTCTCCCACTTTGGAAACTAGAAAGGCAAGGTTTTCCCCACGGGCGCCTTGCTCTGGAGTCTTGCCTGGGGTGTGTAAGGGGTCCTGGGCTCCCAGGGAAGGGGCAGCGTGGATGGTCCGGGAAGGTGTTGGCCTGTCCTGCAAACTGTTTCCCAGGCCCCCAGGCTCTGGCATCTCAGCTCTCCCACATGTTAGCTCTGTGACCCAGGGCAAGTCGCTCCACCTCTCAGAGTCTCAGTTTCCTCACCTGTAGGACAGGTGGGACATTCTGGAACCACAGGATGGCTGAATGGGCTCAGGGGAGACCGCACTCACTCTAACATTAGTAAGATGCATGCATTTCCGCGGGAGAACGCCTGAGCACCCTGAAGTAAACCCAGCGACCCCAGGGGCTTGGGATGGGTCCAGCCCGCACAAGCGAACTTGACCTTGCAATTGTCAGGTTCAGCCAACACAGAGGAAAACCTGTCCCTAGACATTTTTATGGGGGTCTCACGTACGCAAGGTGCGTCCACCTGATATTACAGCTGGATAAAACTGTTCTCGTGTATACACCTGAGGAATGGCCACCCAAAACAAGACCCGAAACGTGTCCATGAGCTGAGCTTTTGAAAACACAGAAGAGCCAAGGGTCTCTGCTGTTACCTTTGTGGCCCACTCCTGGAATCTCAGGATGGGGACCTTTAGCTCATTCCTGCTCCTCCCGGCGCAGATGGGGAAACTGAGGCTGGCGGACCGACCAGGGCTTTGGGCAGAGCCGTGAACACCCCCTGCTCCCTGCCAGCTCCGGCGGTTCGGCGCCTTCTCGCACGCCAGCGGCATTGGGCTCTTGACCCCCGCACCAGAGGGACGCGAGCTGGGCGGGGGGCCCAGGCGGAGAAGGGTAGACGGAGGGGGCGCGGCCGAGCGCGGCTCCTCCCCGGGCGGGGCCGCCCCTGCGCGCGCGCGCGCGCCGAAGCCCCGCCCCCGCCCTTCGCGCGCGCCCCCGCCGGGCTAATTAGGCGCGCGGTTTGTTTACAAACACGGGGCTGGGCAGGTGCGCGCCGCCCCAACGGCGCGCGGCTGGGGTTCGAGGGCGGCCCCCCACCCCCGGGCTCCGGGGTCCCCGGGCGGGAGTGGCGGCGGGAGGGCCGCCGCCGGCCGCGCTCCTGCCTTTTCCACGCCTCCCGCGGGCGCCAGGAAATTCGCCCGTGGGCCCGAGTCCCCCGCGCGGCGGGGCGGGCGGCGGGGATGCAGGGCTGGCCACGCGGGCCCGGGCTAGGGGCGGCCGCCGGGGGTCCCCGCCCCGCCACGCCCCGCCCGCGCGCCCCACCGGGCCGGGCCACGATCGCGGCCGGGGTCGGCGGGGCGGGCAGCGGGCGGGGGCGCGCGGGGCGGGGCGCGGCGCCGGCGGGGCCGGGACATGTAGTCCGCGCGCCGCGGCCTCCCCTGGGCGGCCCCAGCGCGGGCCCGGCCGCGGACTACGACTCCCGCCAGGCGCCGCGGCGCAGCGCATGAGCCCTGCTCGGCTCCGGCGCGTCTATTATGCTGCCGGGGCCGGCGAGCCAAAGAGGAGCCGGCCGCGCGGGCCGGGAGGGACGGCCGCTGGAGCCGCCGAGGCCAAGTACGCCTTTCTCTTGCTTCCTTGCGCGCGCGGGGCGGCGGGCGGCGGCGGGCGGCGGCGGGCCGGGCGGGCCGGGGAGCGCGGCCCCCGTGCGCCCCGCGCGGGCCGCCGGCGCGTCCCGGGAGCCGGGCGCCCCGGCCGCCGCCGCCTTTGTGCGCGGCCACGATGCAACAAAGCGCGGCGGCCGCCCGGGGTCGCGGCGGCGGCGGCGCGGGCTCCCTCCCCTCCGCCCTCGCCCGCGCCCTCCCGGCCGCCCGCGCCCCGGGCTGGGGGCGTCACCGCAGCTGGGGCGCGCAGCCCGGAGTTGGCACGGCCCGCGCGCCCCGCGCCAACCCGGCCTCCCGCGCCCTCCCTCGCGGAAGGGATTTTTTTCCCCCTTTCCTCTGCCCGCCATCTTTCGGAGGGGGGAACGAGGGGGGACGCGGAGGGGAAGGTGCGCGGCGGCGTCCCGGGCCCGCCGTGCGCGGCGGCGCCACTTTCCCGGCGCCCACCCGCCCTGGCTGCGGCCCCTCGGGGCTCGCGCTGGGGGCCCGGCGCCGCCGCCGCCGCCCCCGGGGCGGGGGGCGAGACCAGGCCGGGCCCGCCTCGGAGTGGCGCGGGGCAGCTTCCTCCCAGAGTTAGGGGCCCCGCGCTGACTTTGAGCCCCTTTGAGTTGCTGGGTCGTTGCGGCCAGGCCAGGAGGAGACCCAGTTCCCGTTTTGAAATGAGCCCGAAAAGCGCTTAATCCGGGCGAGGTCGACATGGAGCGGGAGGAGCGGGGTGCTTCTCCCCTTTCCCACTCGGGGTGGGCACCGGCCTGACCATGGCACAAGCCCATCGGGGAGGAATGCCCGCCACGCAGACCCCGAACGTCCCCGCGGCCGTAGTGGGCTCCTCCGTGAATAAAGCTGGGGGCCCCGGGGAGCGCTCTCTCTCTCTCTCTTTCTCTCCCCCTCTCCCTCTCCCTCTCCCTCCACCGGTTGCTCATATGGGGGCAGGGCTAGCGTGGAGCCTTGTGCGGCCTCATTTCCCTGGGGGGCGGGGGGGGGGCAGGAACGATTTTGGAAAGCTGGAAGTGGGGACGCAGAATGGGGTCTGCTAGGTGGCCCGCTTGGGGCGGGTTCCTCCTGTGAATTCTCTCTATTGAGCCCATTCCCCCAGTGTCCCGCGACCCTTCATTTTGTCTGAAAGCTTTCTGCCCAGACGTGCAGAACTGGCGTCCCTCCCCCGTCTGCTAACTTGGTTATTGACTGCAAAGTTAACGTGGTGGGTGTGGGGCGGGTATTGTGCATCAGTGGGCAAACTAACGGCAAGAGGAAAATGAGGGAAACAATCCCTCCGGCCTCTCCTCGTGCTCCCCCACCCCACTGAGGACGAAGAAGGGAGTTTTGTTAGCTATCTCCCTTACTCTTTTTCTTTAAGATGGGGATTCTTTTCTTGGGTCTGTGGCGTGGCCCTGGGAGATCCTGAAGTCTATACAAAGTTGCCTGGCCTGGCATTTTGGTGGCGGCAGGGGACAGGGGAGTAGCTTTGGCTGCAAAGGGGTCAAAGATATGTGTGAATCTGTGCAGGGGGTCAGTTCTCAGGAGGTAAGGACCTCTTCTCCTTCCCAGGGGCCCTTCGCAGCAGCCCTAAAGGTGGCCTCTCATTTGCAAATAAAGCTCTGTGTTTGCCCTTTTCTGTCTTGAGGCCTTGACGTGTGCTGGTGGTTACAGATAAGGAAAGATAGGGCACACAGTGGGGAGGGACGGGAGGTGACGTGGGCAGCGGAGGGGCATTCCTCTCTGACCTTTCTGGTGACCTGGGGGGGCCTGCCTCAGCCCCTGGGCATCTGGAAGCTACCTCCAAGCAGCTCCTCAGAGGCCTAGATCCTGTCCCAGCCCTGCCACGGGGACGTCCAGGGAAGAGGGATTTAAGACGCTTTTTTGGGATGGACGTTGGGCACCGTTTTGATCTTCATTTTGTTTTTAGGAAGTAGAGTAATTGATTTCCTTCAGCAGCAGCTTGCGCGTGCTTTGGAAGTGCGCTTCGAATAAAGGACGGGATTTGTAAACATTGGGCTCCCGCCTTTGACTCTCAGGCAGTCCTGGGCAGAAAGTGAAAGTGGAGGGGGGGCCCCTCCAGCGCACCGCCCAGCCCAGCTCCCTGCTGCAGCCCGCGGCTCCTTCCTGTGCCCGCCTCCTGCAGGCTGGCAACTTGCCAGCCGCCAGAGCCGGGTGCCCGGCAAGTGGTGAGGTGCACGGCCACTTCCTGGTTCTAGGTGGCGGAGCTTCCCTGGGGGAGCACTGTTCTCCCCCTCCCCCCGCCCCGAGCAGAGTGGTTCTGGTCCTTCTTTTTTCCCCCCCCCAACTGATCTTTGAACTGTGACCAGGGGCACCCCAAAGGCAAGCCCCGGATACCTGGCCTCAGCGGGTCGGGCGCCAGTTGAGGCAGTCTTTGTTTTGCAAGGAAATTTTAGTGGACCATGCAGAAAGTGGCACCCTGCTCGTTGCACACGTGCCTCTGGGAACTCGGGGTGCCCCAGGGACTCGTGTCTTCTTGGGAGCGCGCCTCCCCTCCCGCCTGAGGCTTTGTCCTTTTGTTTGAGCGGAAGAGACCAACAGGTGTCCCCAGAGTGCTGGGCCGCCTGGTGTGCTTGGGCCGGGCGCACCGGTCACCATCCAGGTGCCCAGGTGGTGCCCGCTGTGTCCACGAGGCCCTTTGGTGCTCACACCCCCGCTCCGGGTACCTGTGCTCCTGCCATCCGAGAATCGTGGAGCTGGGGGGGGCGGCGCTTAAAGGCAGAGTGTCATGTTTGGGGATCATTCACACGGTGGTGGTTTGCATTTGAAGTCTGGCTCCTGGATGCACGTTTGCGGTGGAGATGGCGGGGGCCTGCGTGTGTGTGTGTGGCCGGGGCTCTGGGCTCCGCCGTTCAGTGCTACCGGGGAGTGTTGATTTCTTTTGCCAGCTTTTAACTGTTCTAGAACAGAGTCTGCTCTCAACTGACTCCTTCCTAGGCCCTTTACAACCTGCAGCGAGAGCCAGCTGAAAGCTGCGTTTTGAAGGAAGCCCTCTCCCCCCCCCCCCCCCCGCCGCAGGTCCCAGAAGTACTGGGGGGCCTCGTCAGAAGTTAGTGAGGTGTTTGGCAGTACTGTTCCAGCCCCTCAAAAAAGGTCACCTGGAGTGCAGTGACAGTTCCGGTGTTCCTCGCTCACTTTCTCTGCGTGCGGTTGAAGTCGGGCTCGGTGGCTGGTGTGGGACGTGATCAGGACGTGCTGGTGGCTGCGGTGGGGGCCCCGTTGGGGTCCTGGGCACCAAGTGCCTCAGGACAGGGGGTGGGGATGCCTTCACCTGCTGGCCGCTGTCACGGCGGCCGCTGCCCGCAAACAGGAACACGTTCGCAGGTGTGTGTGGCCGGACCCTCGTAACGTGTTACTAGAAGGAAAAGGAGCCATTTCAGGCCTGTGACTAAGCCGAGGGGATGCCTTTCCCGTACAGGGGCAGTGACCGGAGGGTGTCACGGGGGTGCAGCGTGCGTGTAAGGGGCAGAGAGTGGCACGGGCCTCCCGAAGGGGCTGATTCCCCCAGCTGATGGCCGGCTGCTTCCAGCACCAGCCCTGGCGTCGATGGGCACTCGCGGTTGAGAGCTCCGGCTAGGCTGGCCGTCGGCTCCCGGGTAAGGTCCGCGCCCTCTGGACTCCGTCCTCACTGCCTCCGAGCTGTCCCGGCCGGGCCGGGTGTGGGTCTGGGCTTAGAGACACAGATGACCTGGCCACTGTCCCCTGTGATGGCAGAAAGCCCCCACGGGCCTGTCAGAGAGGCCGAGGAGCGCCGGGGAATAGAGCTTGGGGTACACGCAGGCACTTGGGCCGCGGTAACTCCAGCACCGCGGGCGGGTTCCCAGGGAGCACAGGGCTGTAGTGACGTCACCACCGTGGGTACCGTTCCCAGCGGGCACTAGGGCGGTGGCAGCATCTGCACCGTGGGCAGTATTCCCAGTGAGTCCTGGGTTGTAGTAACACCTACGTGATATCCCAGTGAGCGCCGGGGCCGTGGTGACACCACTACCGTGGGTACTGTTCCCGGGACCGCTAGGGCGGCGGTACTCCCAGCGCGTGTGGGCCGTGGTAACATCCACTAGATGCCGAGGGTGGCCAGGGGCTCAGGAGGTCCCTGCTCCTCACGCCGCGTGTCGCTGAGCGGCCTCGTTTGGGGAGCGGAGGCCAGGCCGTGGTGGGCGGCAGCCTAGCCTGGCGTGGGGCGAGGTGGGGTCGGGACCCCGTCAGGCGTGGCGGTCAGCTCTCCGGGCTCCCTTGGCGGGTCCTCGGAGCTCCTGGCAGCCCGGCACGGCAGCGGTTGAAGCGGTGCCCGCCTGTGACGTGGTCTGGTTCCCGTCAGGCGACTGGGCGCTCCCGGCTCCCTTCCCGGGATGGAACACGCCGGGGCCCGTGGGCTGCACCCCACACCGGGCAGGCCTGCCACAGCCGCGTGGTAGAAAG
Organism: Lynx canadensis; assembly: GCF_007474595.2. Classification (NCBI taxonomy): domain Eukaryota; kingdom Metazoa; phylum Chordata; class Mammalia; order Carnivora; family Felidae; genus Lynx; species Lynx canadensis. The sequence continues at coordinate 91,540,310 of NC_044315.2, forward strand.
TCGGCAGGCCGAAGGAGTGGCCAGGGCTCCGAACCCTGGTGCTCATGGGGCCGGGCCCCCGCCTCCGTATGTGTGCGGGGCCATTCGGCCTCCAGCGTCCTCGGGGAGACCAGCTGTCCCGAGCGGATGGTCCTTCCCTCCCCTGGATGAGTGTGGATGCCAGTCACTCTGTCCTCACGGCGTCTGTTCCCTGAAGACATTTCCCTTTGAGCCACGGGTCACTTGCCCCTTCCCGGCCCCATGGAAGGTGTCATTCAGTGCGGCCTGTGGCCTGGCCTTGAGGGGTGCCCTGCGGGGATGCGTATGGGTGTTGCTGGGCTTCCCCACCGCTGACACCAGATTCTGGCCCGCCAGGTGCCTGGGCCAGGGCTCAGCGTATCCGAGCGTGTGTGTGTGTGTGTGTGTGTGTGTGTGTGTGTGTGTGTGTGTGTGTGTCTGTCTGTCTCTGGGCCTTCACACCCATTGAGAGGCACCCTTAGTATGGTGGGGGGAGGTCAAAAGACATATGGAGATGTATAGAGACAGAGCCTTGCAGTGGCGACGGGGTGCGGCTGGTGAGCCGTGAGCCCCACTTGGCAGTGGGGTCTCAGGTCCGTGTCGAGGCCGATGTTCAGCCAAGAAAGCAGCCCTTCGGAGGCGGGCTTCCCCAAGGAGGGCCGGCGGGGTGGGGAGAAGTGTAAGACCTTAGCAAACAGCGGGCTGAAGAAGCATGAGGTGGGCCAGGGGCCCGGGCCCCCAGGTGCTGTGGGTACGGAGCCCAGAGGACAAGGCGGGGGGGGGGGGGGTCGTCAGGAAGGTTGGGGCCGCAGTGCAGGTTGGTCTGCGGGCCAGGCACGGGGCCTTGGGACAGTCCTACAGACCCAGTGGAGTGGCTGCACGTTAGATGGGCCTGGGCCAGCCGGGGTCGAGTCCCATGCTTCGGGAGAGCAGGTGTGACCTAGACCCAGGGCGCGCTCCCTGCCTGAGCGGGTTGTGACAGGCCCAGCCTCCCCGTCTGCTCCCCTCCCCTGGGGTCCCCTCCCCTGGCCCCACAGGAAGCGGCAGTTGGCTCTGTCTGTCATGGGAGCCGACCCTGGCCTCACGGATCCCGTTTCCTGAGACTTGGATGGCCAGCCCCTGGGCGGCCGCCTGTCAGCGTGTGCCGCCTGGGGGCACAGGTTGTCCGGCTCTGGGGCGGCACTCCGCTCCCGTCTGCTGGGCGGGGAATCTGCCTCCTCCTGGCCGGGTGACCTCGTGCCCCTTCAGCCCCGAGCCTCCGTCCCCCCTGGAAGACGGAGCTCACACGGCCTCCCAAGGGTGCCGTGCCAGGTGGACTGAGAGGACACTGGGACTGGAGTGTGGCCGTGGGGGCTCCCAGGGGCACAGAGAGAGAGAGCCCTCCCGCACCTCCCTCAGGAGGCCGAGTGTTTGAAGGCCGTCCTTGTTGCTGGAGGGAACTGTGGATCTGAGCAGGGCAAGGCAGCATAGGCAGTCTCCGGCCCTGCCCCGTGTCCCCTTCTCTGGCTGAGACTGGGGACAGACCCCTACCAGTGACCTCCCCCTTCAAAGACAGCGTCCTCGGTGCCTCCTCTCCTCCCAGGACGTGCCATGGTCTCCGCTCAGATGCTCCCCATGCCAGGGTCCCGCCGAGGACCTCCACCGACCCCTCCCCTATGGTCCCTCGACCCTCCCTTTGAAAGCTGAGGCTCCTGCCCCCCGCCCCCCCAGCCCCAAATAAAGGCTCCTTGCTCTGGCCCAGGCCAGCCTGGAAATGCCCCGTGTGGCCCCTGCCCCCTCCCGGTCTCATCCCCCCATGGCTGAAGGTGCTCCAGGGCCACCTGCAAGTGAGTGTCCGTGTGTCCCTCGTTTCTGTCCCCCACCAGCCTCCGTCCCGGCTGCCCGGGAGAGTCCAACTCTGCCTGCCTCCGGCGCCACCTGTGGGCGGCTGCTGCCCCGTCTTGGGGGTGTTTTCCACGGTGGCGACTGGACCGAGGATCCTACTCATTTGTCCGGGGACCCCGAATAAGGGGTCTTTCCTGATGTCCCCGTGGGCTGAGTGAGCCTCTGGTGGACTTCTGTGTTTTATCTGGGATCCTAGTTCCCCGTGGAGGAGGGAGGTGGGTCCCAGAGGCTGGGTCCAAGACCCTTGGGAAGCGGTGGGGGGGGGGGCCGGCCGGCTGGCTCCGGGCCAGCCCCCACCTCGCTGCCTGCAGCCCGGGGCCCGTCTCCCACCCCCCACCCCCCCCCACCAAGGCCCGGCACAGAGCCCCTCACAGAGTGGAGCGTGTGTAGCCCCTGAGGGTTGGTGGCCAGTCTGCCCCCTGCCCTCCCCTGCCACCTGCCCACTTTGGGGACTCCGGATCTCTGGCTTTCACTTGTGTTTGAGGGTTTTTGTGGTTTATCTGAGTTTCCGCTCTGGGCAGTTTCAGATCCTCCAGAGTTGAAGGCGGCCTGTCTCCACTTTGACCTTCACCCGCCTTGCACGTGCTGCCTTCCTGCCCTGGCGGGCATCCTCTGGGAAGTGGGGCAGGTCCCCTGTGCCTCCGTCCTCCCCCTCCGAGGAACCGGGCTCCCTCCCTGCCTGGCGGTGCTGAGCGCAGAGTGGGCACTTGGCGGAGGCTTCCTGGCTGTCCCTGGAAGGAGCGCCACTTGCCTGCCGTCTGCAGGGCCGTGTCGGAGAGGAGTCCCCGCTCGGTGAACGGGAGGGCTGCCCGTGCAGACGGGGAGGGCCGTCTGTGCAATAAATAGCTTTCCGGGGTAGAGCGGCTGCCAGCGGGTGCGTGGGGAGCCGGAGGCTGCTGGTCTGCGGGGAGGCTTAAACGTGAAATTAATCGCTCCCACGTCATGTGTGCTTACAAACCTTCAGGCCCACGTTCTAGAAGAACGGTTTCCAGCCAGCTGGCAGGCCCGCGGGCTCTGATGCCGGTGAATTGGCGCCATGCGTTTCGTTCCTGTTTAGCCCAGAAGACGAGACCCTTACCCTGTCCCCTGGGAGCGGCTGGGGCGGGGGCAGGGCAGACTTGGCAGCTTACAGATTCTACATGTCCCGTGTCTGAAGGTGCTGGGGTCTCTTTGGCACCCACACTTCCCGCGCTTTGGACCTGCATGGGGGTCCTCTTCCTAGCCAGGTGAGGGGGGAGTGGGGAGCAAGGTCATGTCCCCCAGATCTCACAGCTGCTGTGAGCGGGGTGGGGGGGTGCAGGGTCCTGAACACCCAGGGAAAAGGGGTTCACCCTGTTCTGGTGCTGTAGGAGCTTCCAGTGCAGTCCATAGCCCCCAGGGTGCCCAGCTTCTCCTGGTTTGTCCTGTCTCCAGACCCCCACTCATTTTCAGGCTCCACCCCCACTATCGGGAAGCAAGCTCTGGGCGTGTTTCATTCGTAAGACTCTGAGCACCTGTCTCTGGAAGATAGTAGCTCCAGAAAACTGAAAGCCGCGATACCTCTGTTGCCCCCAAAGTCCTAACGCTGAATCCGAAAGATTACCAAAGAGTGTTGAAGGAAACGCCCCTCGATTCACTTTGCAGCAGGCATTTCTAGCAGCCGGCTCAGGCGCCAGAGTCCGGGGCCACCACCCAGCAGCCCTCGCCCGCCCGTGACTGCCAAGAGCGTGCAGTGGAGCAGCACAGGCCTGTCCCCTTCCGTGCGACCTGGGAGTCCCAGGTGGGTGTAGAAGTTGACCCCAGGGACGGGCAGCCTTCCGTGTCACGCGGATCCACCCAGCTACGACGGGGTTGGACCCTTCTGGTGCCCTGGTCTGCCTTTGTTTCCCCCTCGATTTGGGGGCCCCAGGGCGCCCCCACTGGAGACTCCCTCGAGGAGGTGCCGGAGGTCCCCAGCAGTAGATGCAGGAGCAAGCCAAGCCGGCAGTTTTCTGTGTCTTCTGTCCCCGGCCAGTGCAGCAGGGCGGGCTTCTGCCCCGCTGTTTCTCCCCGGCCTGGCGCGGCCGAGGGGCGGGGCTGGGGTGTCCCGTGTTCCCGCAGGGAGCTCAGGCCTGTTGGGGCAGAGAGGGGCTGGCGCCCACCCGGAGGGGCAGGCCCGGGGGAGAGCAGTGGGTGCGGCAGGAGCCTCCCTGCTCCTCTGACACGTGTGATGCTTCTGTGTGCGTGGCTGGCTGGGTGGCTCATGGTCATAACGTGTGGGGTTGGGAGGACGTTGAGGGGCCGGTCCCGGTCCGCCGGGACACAGAGGTGAGGTGCAAGGCTGTGTTTACCTTAGGCGGACATGTTTCCAATGTCTGTCCCGCGTGTGACCTCCGCGTGTCCGCACAGCATCCCGTAATGGGCGTACAGAGACTCGCGGCTGTGGTCCCCGGCCCTTGGCTGTGCTGAGTCCCCCTCCCCGGGTGACTTGGGAACCAGGGCACCTAATTTTCTTCCAGCCCAACATGCCAGAGTCACCCAGCTCCCTAGCCGTTGGCCAGGATGTCCCTGGTCTCCATATCCTCGTGGGTGGGAAGCCATGCCGCCCGTGTTTCTGTCCGTGGGGCTGGGTTGGGAGCGCTCGGTAGGACGACGGCAATGCTGGAGGTCGGCCAGCGAGGAGAGCCGAGTTTTGAACCCTGGTGTGGAGACCCGGGCGGGTGTTTCTTGCCGCCCTCTGTGCGGCCCCCCTGGCCTGGTGCCCTTGATGTCGGTGTGGTGACAGCAGGACCGTCACCTTCTTCGGCTGCCTGGGTCCTGTCCCTCGAATGCCCAGCTCAGGAAATACGCCGAGGGCAGGGAGCCTCAGCCTTGTCATCTGTGAGCCTGCACGGTCACTGACCTCATAGGTCACACGCGCGTCTCGGCACCAGCAGAGGCGAGGGGCTCGTGGCCGCGGCCGACCGCTCCGCGTGCCTCTCGGTGTTTTCTCTGCCGTCTGCCACTACCAGCCTCGCCCGGGGTGGGGGTGGGGGGCAGCTGTGAGGGCTGGGCCTGAGGGTGGTGGGTGCTGGCTGGTGGGGTCGGCCCTGCTCCTGGACACGTCCCAGGGAGAGGCTGCTCGGGGCGCTGTGGGCGTCCGGGGACCGGTGGCCACCCTGGGAGCTGTTGTCGCGGGATTCCACGGCAGCCGACCTTCACAGCACGTTAAACCTCCCTGTCATTTTGTGCTTTGTCCATTACAGATTTTTAGTTCGTGGCTGAACCCTGTGAGGGGGTCGGCTAGTGGTCTGTGTAAGTTTTTTTTGTTTTTTGTTTTTTTTTAAATGTTTTATTTACTTTTGAGAGAGAGACGTGAGTGTGAGTGGGGGAGGGTCAGAGAGAGGGAGACACAGGACCCAAAGCAGCTCCAGGCTCCGAGCTGTCGGCACAGAGCCCGACGTGGGGCTCACACTCAGGAACCGTGAGATCATGGCCTGAGCCAAAGTCGGACGCCTGACCGACCGAGGCACCCCAAGTTTTAATTTCTTTCTGGAAGCATCATTTGCTTCCTGGTCTCAGAACGCAGCCCTGATCCCACCCAGGGAGGCTGATGGATAGCGTGCCGGCTCCGTGTGCCTCCAGGCCGAGTGGCAGGAGCCATGCTCGCGTGCTCTGGGTCTTGTCCTGTGCTTTGCCCTGAGGGGTGGGCTGGGTCCGGGTAGCCTGGGTGTGGCCGGTGGGACCCCAGGGGCTGGCCACGCTGCTGGGTGCCACCCCGTACTTTGGGGTCAAGGTGGCCCTGGGGTTTCCCCTCCCGGGAGCTTGCTGGGCTGCTCAGCCCTTCCCCTGACCCCAGGTCCGCGGCCCCAGGCCTCGGAGGAGAAACGGGCACTCCGAACGCTTGGCCGTGAACCGAGTGCAGGACTGGGGCTGGCTGGTGCTCGAGCGGTTTTTCGAAATAGAAATTCCTTTATGCTCTTTCTTTTGCAAAAGAAACGGGTTTTAAACACAACCTACCTGTTCAGAAACCCAAGCAGAGGGTGAGAGCCCCCGTCCTCGCGGGCTGGTGTGCAGGTCCTTGCCCGTCCTCCGCCTCCCGGTGGGGGTTCCCACGGTGGCCTGTGGCTCTCCTTCGTCCTCGTCAGCGTCTGCGAGGCCACCGCCTGGCCCGGAGAAGTGTCCAGGGGGAAAGGCAAGGCCAGGCTTTCAGTGCGGCCCTGCTCGTCCTGGACCCGCCGTCCACCTGCGCTTTGAGCAGAGGTGACCGACGCCCAGGCCTCGGCTCCATCTCGAGGGGTGACGGTGTGCGTGCGCCTGCGGGGCTGCGGCCACTCGACGCTGCCCGCCGCGCCGGAGGGGATGACACCGGGTGCCTGTGCGGTTTTATGACCAGGACCAGGGGGCCTCTCCCTGAGTCCCCCTCCCTCCACGGGCCGCCTCCCGGGCATCAGGTATTGGAGGTGTGTGGCCCAAGTTCTCTGGCCGTCCCCTTGCCGGTCCAGCCTCCTCTGGAGAGGTGGGTCCTGGCACCTGGGCTGGAAGGGCTTGGGGGGGGGGGGGTCCCCAGCCTCTTCTGCTCTGGCTGCCCTTCCTTCCTCCCCGTTGAGCTGGTGCCTGGGCTGCCGGGGAAGGAGGACCGGCTCCCGGGAGGCGTGAGAGGCCGCGGGCTGGGTGCTGTCACCCTCAGGTATTTGCAGCGGTCTGGGGGGGGGGGGGCGGTGTCCCCGCCCAGGTTCAGTAGAGTGTTTGCAGGAAGGGGGAGGGCCCATCGCCGTGCACAGTCCCCACAGATCTTGGGGCGTCATGGGCTGGACGGTGCTGGGCCCCTCCTGCGCGTCTCACCGGGCCCCTGAGCGGAGCTGGAGGCGGGCTTCACCTCGGGCCACCGTGGAAGGCCTCCTGTGGCCCGTAGTGACCGCTGACCTTCGGTGCAGGAGCTTCCGCGGCGCCGTCTGGGCCCCAGGTCGCGGCGGCTGCTGGTCTGCCCCTGGGCACTCCCCTGAAGGCAGGGTTGGGGACGCGTTCCAGTGTTTGTGGCCGGCGCTGGCTCCCTGCTCAGCCACGGGTTTGGAGCAGCAGTGGTCGGAGGAGGGAGGGAGGGAGGCCTTGGGGCATTTCTCCAGTCTTGGTGGCCTCCTGAGCGTGTCCCTGCAGTGAGCAGTGCCCGTCTGTCCTCCTGCTTGGGGCGGGGGTGTTGGCCCGTGTCCCCCCAGACCCCCAGATGGTGTTTTAGCCCCTGGCTGCATCCTGCTTGTTCCCTGGCTTCCTGGGCAGAGTGGCGGCGGCAGCAACAGCGGCCCCGGGTGGCCTGGGCCCACCCCCCTGCCAGATGCGATGCGCGGGGAGGGCTGGCGGCAAGGGGTTCACAGGGATCCCAGCAGGTGGCAGTGGTGCTCAGGCCAAGCGTGGGCTGACCTGCCAGGAGTGAGGGTGGGGCCGCAGGGTGTGAGCACGACCCAGGTTTGCGCCCGGCTCCCACACCTTTCTGGTGGTCAAGACCCACCCTCGTAGCCATTAGCATGAGCTGGCACGGCCACCCTCCCCGCTGAGCCGCTGGCGGGGGCCGAGGACACCATGCCGACCGTGCTGCTGCCCAGGCTTGGCGACCCAGAGGAGCGGGAGAGGCGCCAGCTCACCGCGGCAGTGCGTGGAAGGGGGGGTGGGGCTGTGGGCTCCCCAGGGTGCTGGGCGCGGCGCCTCGTGGTGGTGGTTCCGGGGTGTCCCTCGGATGCACCGCCGGTCTGCTTGGTGCGTCAGAGATGCCCCTGCTGTCTGAACCCTCTTCGCGCCGCTCGCGGTGGTTTGTAGCAGGTGCCCGTTACTTTGGCGTGAACACTCCCACGTGGCAGGTGGCCAGCTACCCACAGGGTGCTAACCAGCTCACAGAACTCCCCAGGTCTTAACCATCCGCTTTTGCAAGTTGTGGGCAGGGTGGCTGATCGCGGTCACCGACATGTGCCGTCCCAGTGCCGTCCCCCGGTGCTCCCCGGCCCCTCATGCAGAGGGCACTGCCACCCGGCCCCGACACGTCTGGATATTGTGACGGGGACTGGGACACACAGAAACCTGGAGTGTAGCAGGGCTCAGAAATGTGGCCCGGTGCTCTCATTCCACAGGCGGCCAACAGTCCACTCGTAAAGTAAACAGTCCATTCGCGAGTAAAAGCGGGCTGCCGGCTGGCCCCCGGGATATGTTGGGGCTCCGATGTCGGGGCCGGCCTGTGTGTTCTGGGGTGTAGTTAATCATCTTGGATTCCAGCCGTGAGCCTGGAGGGCATTCCTGAAAGTTGGCGGGGGGTGGGGGGAGGGAGGTCCACAGCAGCCCCTCATTTGCTGAGAGAGGAGGGTGGGGGGTGCCCTCCCCCCGCCCTCCCGATTGGCCCGGGGCCGGGCGTGTCATACCCCCGCCCGCCATCACAAACCAGCACCCGTTCTCGTGGTTACATCAGAACTTCGCTGCCCCGGGGGCCCAGCTCCACACGCGGTGCGTGGTTCCGCACACGTCCTGCCTGCCCGGCTCGGCTCTGCGGGGTCGATGCTGTAGCCGTCTCTACGTGTGAATCATTCCCCCAAAGGTGCCACGGCCAAGAACAGTCAGAGTCCGCCCCCAGTAGGCAGGCAGTTGGTGGGCAGTGAGCCAGGACTGGCCGCGTCCGGGGCCACCGCCTCCCGCCGCTGCCGTGTGCCCGGACGGCCGCCTTCCCGCCCTTGCGTCGCCCGCGTGGCCAGGTGGCCCGTGTTCTGTTACCTCCCTGCCCCAGCCTGAGAGCCATAGTTAGAGTGGTTGGGTGACAGGGGAGGGCTGGTTTGACCAGGGCGACTGTCGTGAGCAAGATGAATCGGCCTCACTGCGACCACGCGGGAGTCCGTGGGGCTGGGAGAGGCGGTGGGGCCTGGGTGACCGGGCCGTCTCTGCTGTACCTCCTCCCCCGTAGGTGCTGCCCAGCTGGGCCCAGAAATGGGACGTCAGGCCTCCGAAAGGAGCACAGTGGAAGCCAGGGCGTCCCCGAGCCGCTGCTGTGACGGCCAGTGAGCGAGCAGCGGAGGATGTCCACCACCGCGACGGTCGCCCCCACGGGGATCCCGGCGGCCCCGGGCCCTGTGAACCCGCCCCCGCCGGAGGTCTCCAACCCCACCAAGCCAGGCCGCAAGACCAACCAGCTACAGTACATGCAGAATGTGGTGGTGAAGACGCTCTGGAAGCACCAGTTCGCCTGGCCCTTCTACCAGCCCGTGGACGCCATCAAGCTCAACCTGCCTGTGAGTACCCGCTCATCCCTGCCCCCCTGCGGCCCCGTTCCTGGACGGACCGCCCCTCGGGCCGAGGCAGCGGTGGTGCCGGTAAGCCAGGCACAGCCCGTGGCCCTTGGTGACCAAGGAGCGGCGGTGGGAGTGGGAGGGCCGTGTCCCCGAGTGTAGGGAGCAGGGCACCGAGTGTAGAGACCTGAGCCCTACGGGCTGGAGACGGCGGGAGCAGGAGACAGGACTCACCCGTCTTCCTCCTGTCCCGTGTACCCTCCTGGAGAGCGCTGCACCCGCCCCTGGCGGTCACGTTCCCGGCGCGGGCCATCCATCCGATGGGTTTCTCATCTGGACCCAGGTAGAGAAACCCTGAGCGTTTGAAGGCGAAGCCCGGGGCCAGGAGTTGGTGGCCCGGCTCGGCACCGGCCTCCGGCAGACCCTTGGTTTGGAATCCGGGAGGGGGCTCGGCCCCGTCTCTAGAGTGCCGATCAGCTCTGGGGCCTGCTCCGGCTGCACAGTCGCGTGCGTCTCTAAGAGCCTCCCATGCAGGCAGAAGCCGTCGGGCGAGAGGCGTGGAGGGGTTTGCGGCTGGCCGGGCGCTCGCCCCACATCCTGCCTTTGACCCGGGCCTGGCGCCTGACTCACCTGAAGAGACTGCGCGGCGTGCAGTCACTGTCCTCGGGAGCAGCGGAAAGGGCCACGCGGTGGGTGCTGATGACGCCTCTGAAAATCTCTTTCCTAGGATTATCATAAGATAATAAAGAACCCGATGGACATGGGGACTATCAAGAAGAGACTAGAAAACAGTTATTATTGGAGCGCGAGCGAGTGTATGCAGGACTTCAACACCATGTTCACAAACTGTTACATTTATAACAAGGTAAGGGCGCACGTGGCCGCAAGAGGGCCCTCGGGGCCGGGCACGTCACCCCCTGGCCCTCCGCCCTTCTGGCCACCGTCCCCACTCAGGGTCCCACACGCTGCCCACACCGCCCCCCTCCCCCACCCTGGGGGAGGGGAGGTAAAAGTGGGAACAGCCTTTTCAGAAGGAGTTTAGGGAACCAAATGCTTCAAACCGTCCGCGCCCTCCGACCTAGACGCCCCTCCCGTAGAGATGCGGGCTCGCGTGTGTGCAGCCGCCCGAGACGGCGAGGACCCTGCACGATGAGGGAGCGTGTCCACACAGTGGTTTGCAGCGGGAAGAGTAGATTAGGGAAGGTCCACGGGACCCTACATTCGTGGGGGTTTCGCCGTTTTCAAGAGCGACGTGATTAAAGCAGAGACGAATTGAGTGGGAGCGGGTAGAAGGTTGTGTTTCCTCCACGTGATGGGCTGAAGGGTGGTTGTTACCCTTCCCGTCTCCACAGTGGGATGCGCCCCTTTGGCCTCCTCCCGCCTCCCGCCCTAGTAAATCTCTTAACAGATTCTCGAGTCAGTGTTTTCTTGAGCTACAACCAGCGATGTCTTTGGCGAACACGTGGTTCCTTTCCCGACAAGTGACCTTGGCTCCCCCTGTGTCTTCAGCCCACAGATGACATAGTGCTAATGGCCCAAGCCTTAGAGAAAATTTTTCTGCAGAAAGTGGCCCAGATGCCCCAGGAGGAAGTTGAATTATTACCCCCTGCTCCGAAGGGCAAAGGCCGGAAGCCGGCTGGCGGAACCCAGAGTGCAGGTAAAGGGGCGGACGGGCACGGTCCCTTTATCCTGACACCCCCCGGGGACTGACAGCAGCATTTCTCGTGCGGGTCCCTCGGCCCCTCTGAGCTCAGTTTCCCTGTCTGTCGAGTCGGGGCTGTCTGAGGTCCCGCCGGCCCTTGGTGGCCTGTTACTGTCTGCCTTCGAGCCTGCTGTTGTGGGGAGACTGTGGTCTTGCCATGTCCCCATCCTCTGAGACCACCTCTTCCAGCAGTCTGGACAGGAGGTCCTTGTGTCCCCCCAGGACTTTGCCTCTCTGGCCTGTGTTGCATTCTCTGTGACAGGAGAGGGGCTGTGCGCCCTGTCGAGAGGGCAGTGGGGATTAGCACTGGGAGCCTTGGGGGTCGTACCTGGCCGGAACCTGGAACCGAGGTGCGCCCTGATGGAGAGGCTGACGGGGGAGGCCGCAGTGGGTCCCCCACACCGCCGGCCATCACACTTCGCAGATGGGACCGTGGGTGGTTAAGGAGCTCCGCCTGGGTCTCTCAGCTGGTTAGAGGTGGAGTCTGAGTGAACCTCCGGTTTCGCGGTCCCACGCCCGGCCCTTCCTCCCAGGCTGCCCCTTGTCCAGCTTCCTCGTTGAGATTTTAGTCTCTGGCCAGAGGGAGAGCCTGGGGAGGTGTGTTCCGTGGAGGCAGCCAAGGTTCAGGGCCGGGGCCTCAGGGGGAGGGGCTCCCTGGCCCCGGAGTGCTCTGGCTGGAGGGGATGGTCCAGGAAGCTTCTAGAAGCTTCTAGAAGCTGGCTGGCAGGTAGAGCCTGGTGTGTTCAACGTGCTTTCCTTGCCTTCAAGGTACGCAGCAAGTGGCGGCCGTGTCCTCTGTCACCCCAGCAGCCCCCTTTCAGAGCGTCCCCCCCACCGTCTCCCAGACGCCCGTCATTGCCGCCACCCCTGTGCCAACCATTACTGCAAACATCACGTCGGTCCCCGTCCCCCCGGCCGCCGCCCCACCTCCTCCCTCGACGCCCATCATCCCCGTGGTCCCTCCCACACCGCCTGTCGTCAAGGTGAGCGTTCCTGGGGACGAGGTCAGCCGGCTGTCTGATGGCCAGGCCGGGGTTCCTGGATTCAGGCAGGTGTGGGGCGGGCCGAGGGGGGGGGGGGGCGCACGGCCACCTGTCCCTGGGCACCGACTGCTCGTCGGGTGTTGGGTACACGTGACTTTGGTTCTCTCCGTGCTCCTGATGCAGACGGGGAGACCGAGGCTCGGGTGGCTTTAGGTCACACAGCTGGTGAGGGCAGGCTGTGCTGAACCCCCACTTCTCTGGCCCTGAAGGCTCGGTCTTCTCTGCGCAAGGGTCCTGTGGGAAGGTGTGGGGAGCAGCGTGGAGGGGCCCGCAGCTCCCCCGCTCACGCTTGCATTTAGGGCAGCGGCCCGGGTGCGTCACGGGGGGCCTTGCACCCGCCCCTGCTGGCGTGAGCTCCGGCGCCATCCGTCCCCCCGGTGTGGCTGGCACTTCCGTGGCGGGGACCGTCCTGGCCGGGTCTGGGCTCAGAGCCGGCGCTCCCCGTGAGGTCTGGGGCAGGCCGCGTGCCGGACGCTGACGTGTGTCTTCCGTTTGCCCCTCACAGCGGCCCTCTGGGGCAGACAGTATTTCCCCCATCTTACAGATGAGGAAGCAGGCGCTCAGAGGGGTTAAGTGGCTCCCCCAAGGTAAAACGCCCCCTCCGTTGCTCTCCCTCCCCCGTGGTCTTCACCGCCTGCTCTTTCCCGGGCGGCGCCTGGCCAGGCTGCCGAGCACAGTGCCCGGCTGTTTTTGGAGCGTGTCCTGTTTGCCATGGCCAGATGAGCTCTCCGCCGGGCCTCTGTGGCACGCGCTCGGCGTCCTGTGGGTGCCCACGAGTGTCTGTGGACCGCCAGCTCGTGCCCCTGCCAGCCGGGGGGCAGTGGCTTGGCCGGGGCGGAGACCGTGGCGGCGCCCCAGGGAGCAGATCCCCGTGAGGCCGTCAGCCCGGGCGCTGCGGCTCCGAGGGGCGCCTCTGCCTGTCTGGGAGGTGGGGAGCTGGCCGAGCCGGTCTCGGGGACGCACTGAGCCCTGGCCGCAGCACACACCGTGATGCCTGTGGGCCCCCCGGCCCGGTGCCTGAAGAGACGCGCACGCCCCAGGACTCCCGGGCTTTAACAGGTTCTCCCTCACCGGGCACAGCCCCTGTGAGTGCCCTGCACACGCCTGCGAAAGGCTCTGTTGGTCGTTTTGACATTCCCTCTCCTCGGGGAAGAGAGCTCTCTGTGGCTCCCGCTGCCTTTGGGGTGAAAGTCCCGACTTGCCCAATCAGCCCCTGGGAGTCCTTGGTCCGAGACCCGCGGCTGCAACCCTGCCCTCCCCGCTCTTCCTGCCTCCGGGCCCCGGCCTGCTCCACCGTGGCTGCCCCTGGAGCCCCAGCTTTGAGGCCCTGATCTGGGGCTTTCCCACTGGCCTTTAAGAGCCGGGAATCCCGTTCATCTCTGCTGTCCCTTAGCCCGAGTCCCGCTTGGGGACGATCCGGGTCCTGGGGTCATCCTGGCCATGCTGGCCTCTGGAGCCAGCACGGCCCCCGAGGTCAGACAGATGCAGCTGAGTCGCACGTGACACCTCACGCTGCTGGGGTGTGACCGGAGCCTCGGAGGCCTGGGGGCAAACGGACAGGGCCCTCAGAGGGGCGGCTCGGGGGACGGTTTCTGAGTCCAGCCTCACCACTGCCAGCTGTGTGACCTTGGGCCTGAAACGTGGCCCCTCTGAGCCTCGGCGTCCCGTGTGCCGCGGGGGTGGGGGGCAGCGGGAGGACGGGTGTGGCTGTGCATGCGCGTGCGCGCGGTCGCTTTGCTCGGTGCCTGGCCAATAGCGCCCTGGGAGCGCGGCTGCAGCCACCCGCGTCCTCGTGCCCGGGGCTCACCGGTCGCGTCGTCGCTGTCGCAGAAAAAGGGTGTGAAGCGGAAAGCAGACACCACGACGCCCACCACGTCGGCCATCACCGCGAGCCGGAGCGAGTCGCCCCCGCCGCTGTCAGACCCCAAGCAGGCCAAGGTGGTGGCGCGGCGAGAGAGCGGGGGCCGCCCCATCAAGCCGCCCAAGAAGGACCTGGAGGACGGCGAGGTGCCGCAGCACGCGGGCAAGAAGGGCAAGCTGTCGGAGCACTTGCGGCACTGTGACAGCATCCTCAAGGAGATGCTGTCCAAGAAGCACGCGGCCTACGCCTGGCCCTTCTACAAGCCGGTGGACGCCGAGGCCCTAGAGCTGCACGACTACCACGACATCATCAAGCACCCGATGGACCTCAGCACCGTCAAGGTACGCGGACGCGGGGCCCGCTCAGGGCGGGGCTGGCGCGTTGACCGCTGGCCGCAGGGGTCCCGCGGGCCCGGGGGCGGGGGGGTGGGGTGGGAGGCGCGTTCTGTCTGCTGAGCCTGCGGCTTCGGGGTCCTCGTCCCGCTTGCACCCGGGTCTGCGCTCTCCTTCCCGCCTCCCGTGCCGGCGCGTCTGCGGTTTCCGTGACCTCAGCAAGGGGGCCCTTTCGGGCGACCCACGCCCTCACTGGCCAGACCGGGGCCTCGGAGTGGGGCAGGTGGCAGAGCTGAGACCGAGAGCCCGGGACCCCCCCGCCCCCGGTTCCTGTGCCAGGGGCTCCGCCCGGGGCTTTCTCGGGTGTTGTGCCAGGCCAGGCCGGTGTTAAACAAGCAGAGACCGGGGAGAGAAAGTGCCCCGGGGGGCGGCCGCAGCCGAAGGGCAGCAGACCCAGGGCTGGCATGAGCTCCCAGGGGTCTTCCCTGAGCACACACAGGTGGGGTTCCTGACCCCCTGTCCCGATCGGGCTTGGGCCCCAGCACACCTGCCCCCCTCCCCCCGTCTCCGGCCTCAGAGAGCGCTCCGAGCCGGCCCAGTGTTGGCTCCCGAGGTTCCGAGGAACGCCCCTGGCAGTGGGGGACTGTAGGCCACCTCCTCTGCAGGCTGCCCGAGTGGCCCCAAGAGCCACCCCACAAAGGGGAGTGGTGGCGCCTTTGCACGGATAGGGTCTGGCCCTGGAACGGCTGGTCTCCGTCATTCTGCCTCCTTTCCCAGTGTTGCCAGACACGGGCAGAGTCTCCTTACCGGAGCCTCCTCCCCCGGGCGCGTGTGGGTTTCAGGCAGGACAGACCTGGCTGTCCGCCCCCCGCCCCACCTCGGTGGTGGCGCTTGGTGAAGCATTCGAGTGACCAGGCCTCTTCCTCAGATACCTTAGGTCCTGCCCCCACTGGGAACCTGGTAACCTTGGCTTTGGACGGTTCGTGACCAGCATGAGTCAGTACAAATGCAGGACGAACGCAAAGGTGCCAGCAAGGCAGAGGCCGGTGGAGAGCAGATCCCAGCTCTGTGGCTGCCTCCCTTCCCGGGGAAGATTGCTAGCCGTGCTTCAGATTCGTGCTTGGCCGAGGCCGGCTCGTGTCTAGCCAGTCTTGACTGTGGGGCGGCGGGAACACGCGCTCCCAGGTGCAGTTCTCGGAGGCCGAGCGCTCGCCTCGTGGAGGCTCTCTCCCTCCGTGGGGTCTATGGGGTCCTGGCTCCAGGCTGACAGCAGGTGGCCGGCCCCCTCAGTCCCAGACAGGGCTGTCTGCCCGTCTCGTTCTCCCCATGCAGTGACCTGGCTGGGACTTGGGTTGGGGGCTCTGGGGCTGGGCCTTTTCGTCTGCACGCGCCGCTGCTGTTGAGAGACCGGGAAGCTGAGGCTGGCCGGGTGGGTGAGTTGTGGGCGGACCCAGGCCCGGAATCCAGGTCTTTGACTCTTCAAGCCTTGAGCTCGGCCGGCAGAGCTCACGTCACCCAGATGAGGGCGTCGTTGACAACAGTGACACTCGTGCCCTTCTTAATCCCCAGAGCCTTGGGGGGCACGTGAGGCCGGACGCGAGCAGCCACACGTCCAGGCCACACAGCCGGGGAGAGGCTGAGTGGGAAGCGCTGAGGCTGTGGGGAGGGGGCCGCGTCCTGCGGGGACCTGGGCGGTTTGCTCTGGCGCTCCCCTTGAGAAACACCCATCATCCGGGAGCCCCCGAGGAGCCCCAGCCAGCCGCCGACTCTCGTTGGGCCCCCAGTGCACTTAGGTTTAGCCTGTCTGTGCCTCAGCCCCGCCCAGGCGGCCAGCGGTCAAGTTAGCACCAGAGCCTGAAAATCGTACAGAAGTCAAGAGGGTCTCGGGTGCCCGTTTGTGCCCGGTAGCCGGGCCTCCCGCGGTAGGGAGGCTGTGCCGAGGGCTGGAGCCATGCAGCCTGGGTGCTGTCCGCAGCTCTGCAGCTGGTGGGAGACGGGGCATGTATCCAGGGCGCTAGAGAGGCCGAGGGTCCTGGAGTCGGGCTGCACTCAGCCCACCAGAGTCCGGGATTCTGTTAGTCTAGGCTCAAATGAGACAGGTGGTTGGGCCCTAACCTGCAGGGTCCCTCTGCAGTGGCGCTCAACGCCCAGGGAAGAGGGGCAACCCTCGCCGACAGGAGGTCGCTGACTGATGATTTCTGCTTGGGCCTGGGAGAGCCAGGGAGCTCGCTCCCTCACCGAGTCTCCCCTCCATCTGCCCTGACTGGCAGCTTGTGCCCGTCCATGGTGGTGCCTCTGTGCTCGGCATACAGCCTGCCTGAGTCTCACCCCTGCCAGCCCCACCTTGTTCCACTGGGTCGGCCAGGACTGTCCGGTGCTGCTTGTGGGGGGGCCTCTGGGTCCTCAGAGAGGTGAAGTGAACGTCTCAGTCCATGACCTGAGGAGACCCCCTCCCCCCTGCCCAGTGTTGGCAGTGACTTTTACCGGAAGCCCCTCGTCCCCCCCGAAGCTCCCCCCGTGAGGGATTTCACTGTGTATAATGTCACGCAATGTGTGGAAACCAGGGCAAGGAGAGCTTACGTGGCGGCTGCGGGAGCCAGGATGCCTCCTTTCCTTCCACCCAGGGCAGCGGCCTCTCTGGGGTGTTGTTCCAGGGGGTCCCAGAGCCCCCTCCCAAGCCCTTGAGTCCTGCTTCCTCCCTCCCTCCCTCCCTCTCTCCCTCCCTCTCTCCCTCTCTCTCTCTCTCTCTCTCTCTCTCTATTTATTGGGCTTGCTGCTGGCAGTGGTCCATGCAGGCGGGGCCTGGCGGGGAGTGGGGTTGCTGGGCGGGGGCAGCGCCCGTCACACCCTGTTGCTCATGTCTTACAGAAGAAGATGGACAGCCGCGAGTACCCAGACGCGCAGGGTTTCGCAGCTGACATCCGGTTAATGTTCTCCAATTGCTACAAGTACAACCCCCCAGACCACGAGGTGGTGGCCATGGCCAGGAAGCTCCAGGTAACCTGAGGCGCTCCCGGGCAGAGGGGCCTTCTGGGCACAGGTGGGACCCAGCCCAGGGTGGGCACTCGGGAAGGACATGGGCATCGCAGGGGACATCTGGCCAGGAATGCCGCGGGACACGTTTCTCCCCGGGGGCGGACAGGCGAGCCGCGGGCACACGCCCTCCGGGACGGGCGTGCGCTCCAGCTGGGCCGGGGAGGATGAGGGGGTGTCCGTTCTCCTGCAGCTCTCCTGCTCTCAGCTCCGTGCCTGGGGGTGTGGGGGGGGCCTCGCCGCGAGGCTGCCGGAGGTTGTATGTGATGGCTGTTTGCGTGGCCTTTTCTGACGCCGAAAGCGGTTTGTGGGAACGAGGTGTGGGAACCGTAGGGAAGGCGAGCCTGACCTTTGGTGCAGGGACTGTGTACCTGTGCTCTCACACCTCGCACGCACAGACGTGTGTGTGTGTGTGCACGTGCATGCGTGGGATTTCTGGCCAAAGTCTGGGTGCTGCGCACACGTTTCTGCGGGGGCCAGTACGCTCCCTTGGTGATGGGCGCTGTTGCTTTCATGGTTAATAGCAGCGGAGTTTTAAATGTCGTGTAATTGGAACAGTATTTTGGAGGGAAGGGTAAAAATCGTGGACCTCTACTCTCTCTCTTCCAGCATTCCGTTTCTCCAGGACGCAGTATGTGTGTCGCGTGAGATGTTCCTGGTTTTTTGCTTAGAACGCTTTTTTCTGTTTGTCTTGCTCAGAACCCTTGACCACCCGAGACTCAGGGAGGGATGGGGGAGAAGCTGAGAAGCCGTCTTCGTGCCACTGGGTCCTCCTGTGGGGGGGCCGTGCTGATGCGGGGGGGGGGGGGGAATGCCCTCTGTGGACCGGCTCCCGCTGGGGAGGAGGGCGGAGTGGCCTTGGTGGTCCCAGAATGCCCGGAGAAAGCCCGCGGGGTCTGCGGTTTCGTACTGAGACCACGCCCGCTGTGCCTCGGAGCAGAATTCCCCTCCGTGTTTGCTCCGTGATGCTTCTGAACCCGGTGCACCGGTTCAGCCTAATAAGGGAGCCAGGCGGCCCTGGTGGCAGGTCGGGTGTGCAAGCGGAGGCCGGAGGCCCCGCTTCTGTCCTGCAAAAGGTGGTTCTCGACAGCACAGCCACAGAGGCCGAGAGCCGTGATTAGCGATGGCCGTTTAGCGCATGGGCTGGCACAGTGTGCGGGGGCAGCTCTGGGGTCCGCGCCCCTCCAGGCCACGTGCCAGAGCCCGGCCAGACCCTGGCTCCGCGCCTCTGTGTCTTTGGGGCGGTCTTCACCCCAGGAGGAGAGTCTGGGTCCAGAACCCGGAGCGGGTGCTTCTGGAGCTGGATGGCTCGTCACTGGGGTGGCATCTCATGTGAGTCATCTGGTGTGGATGCAGCCGCATGAGCTCTGCAGAGGGAGAGCTCCCACGTGGCTGCGCGCCCCCATCTGAAATGAACCTGGGCGGCCGGGAGAGGGGACCTGCGCTGGGAGGTGCTCCTGAGGGCCTGGGTCCTGCTCTGTGGGGGGCTTTTCGAAAGCCAACTTTGACAGGACAACTTTTTTGGGGCCTGAGTCGGAATGAGATGCGATGCTGCAGTAAAAACCCCAAGGTGACCCCAAGGGGGAAGTAAACCAGCCCCTAGACCCAGCAGCTGGGGGCCCCACAGAGGTCACAGGTCAGACAAAGGCAGGCACTCGGGCTGCTTTGCAGGGGGGGCAGCCTCGGAGAGCCTCAGACCCAGAGGCTAAAGGGAGGCACCGGTCTCCAGAAGGTTTGCGTGCTTGAGAAAGGGGGCTTTCGGACCAGTTCCTAGAAGGCTGTGTCCGTGGCTGGGGCCCCGTGGCGCCTGTCCCTGGACCTGCGCCCGGGGCCTGGATAGGTGGGGGGGCACCCTGGGGGGGGGGCCTTCCAAGCAGCTGTGGGTGTTATCTCCAAGGGCATCTCAGGGGCCCTCGGGTGTGGGTCCCCCACCCTGAGGGGCCGCCTCGTGGGCGTCCAGGACCTCAGGCGGCCCCTGCTCTCCCACAGGACGTGTTTGAGATGCGGTTCGCCAAGATGCCGGACGAGCCCGCGGAGGCACCGGCGCTGCCCGCCCCTGCGGCCCCCGTGCTGAGCAAGGGCACCGAGAGCAGCCGCAGCAGCGAGGAGAGCTCCTCGGACTCAGGCAGCTCGGACTCGGAGGAGGAGAGGGCCACCAGGCTGGCAGAGCTGCAGGAGCAGGTGCGGGCAGTCGTCTGTTCCGGGGGCCCCTCGGCCACGCCCGCGGGTCGGGGTCACGCCCGCCTGGCTTGCGGTGGCCGTTCCGGGGGTCCCGGCGGACCCCGGGTGCCTCGCCCGCCGCGGAAGTGTCTGAGAGGGGCCGGCTCCCTGGCCGCTGCGGGGGTGAGGCGGCCTGAGAGCCGAGTGCAGGTGCCTCCGCGGTCACCACGGTGGGGCTGGCGTTGGACTTCGGCTTGAGCCTCGTTAGAGGCGACGCCACAGGGAAGGTGGCCCTGGGTGCAGCCACCGGGCAGCCTGGGATCCGCGAGGATCCGTTTCCTCCCCTGTGAGGTGCCGCTTACGGTGGCCCCTCGTGGCCCATGTTGGGGGGGGGGTGTCCCTGAAACGAGATGGTAGCTGCTGGCTCTGGGTCAGTCTGTGCATCTGCCGAGTGGCCTCCCTGTGGCTTCTGAAGGAAGCTGTGGAAAACCTCCTTCGTGCAGACGAATAGACCTCTATCTAACAGGCCTCTATGTAGACTTGCCTTCGTCTGGAAGATACCTGGTGAGAAGAACGTTAGCTACCATTTAAGGTTTTTTGTTTTGCTTTTTTAATGTTTATTTGTTTTTGAAAGAGAGAGAGAGAGAGAGAGAGTGAGCGAGCGAGCAGGGGAGGGGCACAGAATCGGAAGCAGGCTCCAGGCTCCGAGCTGTCAGCACAGAGCCCGACGCAGGGCTCGAACTCGTGAACCGTGAGATCATGACCTGAGTCAAAGTCGGAGGCTTAACCGACTGAGCCCCCCAGGCACCCTTGGCTACGATTTATCAGGTTGTTACTGTGCACCTGTCCTGGTCTGCACGTGTCACCAGGCTCACCTGCTGGCCTCCTGGCCACCCGTGAGCCTCGTTTCCGGTGAGGACGGCAAGGCAGCTCTTCTCCAGCCGTCACGGGGCAGTGAGGGCAGAGTGGAGCTCGATGCCACCTGCTCTGGGACCTGCCTGCCTTTCCACAGCAGGGTGTGGCCCCGGTGGCCCTGGCTCACCTCCCTGCAAGGTGGAGGTAGCTCCAAGGGCACCCCAAAGCCCCCGCCACCACCTGTGGCCCCCTTGGGCCAGCCCCAGGGCAGCCTTGCTCAGCCACCTGCTATCTTCCAGCTGAAGGCCGTGCACGAGCAGCTGGCCGCCCTGTCGCAGGCCCCAGTGAATAAGCCAAAGAGGAAGAAGGAGAAGAAGGAGAAGGAGAAGAAGAAGAAGGACAAGGACAAGGACAAGGACAAGGAGAGGCACAAGGCGAAGTCCGAGGATGACAAGAAGGCCAAGGTGGCCCCACCTGCCAAGCAGGCCCAACCGAAGAAGCCTCCCGCCAAGAAGGCCAGCAGCACGGCCGCGGCCAGCAGGTGGGCTGTAGTGCCTTCAGACCCCCTCGAGCCCAGTGCCCCACGTCCTAGGTGCTTGTGTGGTGGGTCAGGTGCTGGATCTGGGCCTTTGAGCCTTGGGGGCAAGTCCCGGTGATGCGGAGACTGGGCTCTCGTCATCCAGCGGGATGGGAGCTGGGTGGTCCTTGTCTCTCCCGCCTTTTGGGGAGACTAGGGGGACAGATGAGGCCCTTTTTGCGAAGACTGGGCTCTGGGGGGCCTTGCTCAGCAGTCCGTGCAGCTAGCCTCTCGATCTCGGGCACCATCTGGCACAGACCTTGGCATCTCCAGGCTTTGGGGATGTTTTCCTGATTTGATCCGGGGGCACTGCACCTTGGTAGAGATTCTGCTGTCTGGTCTGCCTACCTTCTGTCTTCACTCTTGCCACACCAGCCACTGCCCCGAGGAGTGCCTACCCCTCCCCGGACAACGGGGACAGTGGAGGACGGGGGGAAGGCATGCCTCTCCCGCAAGGTAGAAGGAAGGCTTCCCAGAGGGGGGGTGACCGCTGTGCAAGAGCAGCAGTCTTGCAGCAACTCGGCAGCAGTCGGGTTACGGTTCCAAGGGTCAGGAACAGTGGGGACAAAGCCATGGAGCCCAGCAGAAGCGTTCTAGAGACTAGTGGGAATTAGGACGAGGTCGGCTCCACTGAGGAACAGAGACTGGGTCGGGAAGAGGAGTGGCTGAGGTGGGCCAGCTTTGTTGAGGCTTCTGGTTTCATTCCCTGAGCAAGTGAAGGGGAGTCAGGAAGTGTTGGAGCTAGAAGTGGTCAGATCCTGGTCCATGTGGAGAATGGGTCAGTGGGAGGCAGTAATGGGAGAAAGGACACCCTGGGAGGTTTTGTGGTTCTGCGGGCAAGAGGGGCCCGGGTGGCTGTGGAGGTGGGAGGCCAAAGGGACAGGCCGCGGTGCCTGGAAGCCAGAGGACAGAGGCGTGTGGACTCTGGCAGCGGGGTTGACGGCAGCATTGTCCAGAGGTGGTGGTGGGAATACTCGGGTTTTGCCCTTCCTCCCTCAGATTTTCTCGTACTCTCTGTCTGGATTTGGTGTCAGTATAACACTGGCCTCAAAAATGAGTTGGGAGGTGCTCTCTCTTATTTTCTGAGTAGATGTGTAGAGTTGGTGTTCATTCTTAAGTATTAAGTAGAACTCCCCAGCAAAAGCATCCAGGCCTGGAGTTTTCGTTGTTAGGTTTTTAACAACGAACCCAGTTATTTTTGTAGCTAGGGGACTAGTCAGCTTATCAGTTTCTTCTTGGCTGAGTTTTGGGGATTTGTGCCTTTTGACACATTGCTCCTTTCCCCGAATTGTGGAATTTATGGGCATTGGTTTGTTTGCTGTGTGCCTTTGTTATCCTCGTAACATCTGTGGGGTCTGTAGTGATGCGTCCTTTCTTTTATTCCTGGTGGTGGTAATTTGTGTCTTTTTTCTCAGTGAATGTGGAGATTGACTGATTTGTTTTATTGGCCGTAGAAACAACTAGCTTTTAACGTCATTGGTTTTTGTCTGCTTTCGCTTCCTTTTGTTTATGGTCTTATTTTTATTATTTCCTTTGCTTGCTTTGGACTTAATTTGCTCTCTTGAATTAGGAACTTAGGTTTATTGATTTGAGATCTTTTGTAATGGAAGCATTTAGTAACAATTATTAATTTCTATCTAAACACTATTTCAGCTGTACTCTATAAATTTGGTACATGATTTTATTTGGTTCAAAATACCTTCTGATTTCCCTTCAGACTTCCTCTTTGACCACAGGATATTTAGACGTGTTAATTTCCAAGTAACTAGAGATTCTTCTGGAGATTTTTCTGTTACTAGTTTCTGGTTTAATTCCATTAGGGTCTGAGAACATACTTTGTGTGATCTCAGTACTTTTGAGTTTGTTCAGATTTATTTTATGGCCAAGATTTGGCAATGTTCCACGTTGACTTGCATATGTGTTCTCCCGCTTTTGGGTCTAGTGTTGCCTAAGTGTCAGGGGGGAAAGAAGACAAAAACATGTCAGTTGGGTTAATTTGGTTGATGGTGGTGTTGGTCTTCTCTCTTCTTGCTGATTTGTTGCATTAATTAATGTGAGGGAGAGAATCGTTGGGTCCCCAGCCGTAATCGCGGATGTGTCTGCCTCCTTTGGTTCTACCGGTTTTGCTTCATGTATTTTGAGGCTTGGATTTAAAATTTTTGTTTTTTTTCAACGTTTATTTATTTTTGGGACAGAGAGAGACAGAGCATGAACGGGGGAGGGGCAGAGAGAGAGGGAGACACAGAATCGGAAACAGGCTCCAGGCTCCGAGCCATCAGCCCAGAGCCCGACGCGGGGCTCGAACTCACGGACCGTGAGATCGTGACCTGGCTGAAGTCGGACGCTTAACCGACTGCGCCACCCAGGCGCCCCGAGGCTTGGACTTTAGACACATGCACGCTGAGGACCGTGATGTCTTCTCGGTCACTTGATCCCTTTACCATGTGCTGTTTCTTCCTGACGATATTCCTTTTTCTGAAGTCTCCTCTGTCTGGTGCTAATACACCCACTGCAGCTCAGCTTTCTTTTGGTTAGCCTTTGATTCCCCCATTTCTTTACTCTTAACCTGGTTCTGTCACTGTATTTAAAATGGGGCTTGTGGACCACACACAAGTCGGGTCTTGTTTCTTATCCAGCCTGACTTTGCTTTTCTTTTAGGTGGTGTCTTTAGACCATTTATGTTTAGTGTAGTAATTGTTACAGTTGCGTTTTGGTCTGCCATTCCGTGTCTTCTGTCATCCCTCTGGCTTTTACTCCTCTGTCTCCGTTCCTGTCTCCTTTTGGATTATGTCAGTATGGAGGTCAGTTTTTGACCTGCTGAATTTGAGATGAATTTGAGATGCCTGTGGGGTGTTGAAGGGAGCTGGCCACTGTAGTCCTTTCCTGGCTCAGGCTTGGAGCACCTTCTGCTGGAACAGGGTGTTCTGTATCCCTGCAGGTACACATGCAGCCCTCAGCCCACCTGGCTTCTCTGCCTGGGGCACCACTTTGGGCTTGCTCCTTGGTAAAAGAGCCTGGTTCTGGAGAGGAAGAAGGCCAGACAGAATGTGGGCAAGGGGCTGGGCTTCAGGGGGGGCTGGAGGCTCCACGGGGTGGGGGTGGGGGTAGGGTCATGGGGCAGGGCCTCCACAGGGGCTGGGGGAACAGGGGTAGGGGCTTCACAGGGGACGGGGCAGGGGCTCCATGAGGCTGGGGGGACAAGGGGCAGAGGGGATGAGGCTGGGGCTTCATGGGGGTGGGGGGACGGGGGGCAGGGGGGCAGGAGACAGGAGGATGGGGCAGGGGCTCCACGGGGGCTGGGAGGACAGAGGCAGGGGCTCCACATGGTCAGCGGGACGGGACAGGGGCTCTGTGCCACGGTGTTCTTTGCCGTGTCCCTCAGGCAGCCCAAGAAGGGCGGCAAGCAGGCGTCGGCCTCCTACGACTCGGAGGAGGAGGAAGAGGGCTTGCCCATGAGCTACGACGAGAAGCGCCAGCTCAGCCTGGACATCAACCGGCTGCCCGGGGAGAAGCTGGGCCGGGTGGTGCACATCATCCAGTCCCGGGAGCCCTCACTCAGGGACTCCAACCCTGACGAGATAGAGATTGACTTTGAGACTCTGAAACCCACCACGTTGCGGGAACTAGAGAGATACGTCAAGTCTTGTTTACAGAAAAAGCAAAGGAAGCCATTCTGTAAGTTGTGGGGGCAGAGCACCCTGCTTGCCATCTCTGTCCTCCTCCCCACTGCCTCCCCCGCTTCCCTCTTCTGTAGGCCCGGTGGGGGCGGGGGGGGGGGGGAGCTAGGAAGTGGGGTGGGTCACTCTCCTCCCCCCGTTCCCGCCATGTGCCCCAAAGACAGGTGCTGATGGCTCAGCCGGGCCCTCCTCCCCTGCCCTTGGGCAGGTGGGCGGCACGTGCACGCCTTGGCGGTCACAGGGACAGGCAGGACCCCTGGGTCGGTCCTGAGCCTCCTGCATTCGAGTGCCAGCTAAGGCCTTCGCCACAAGCCTCCCTGAGGCTCCGTTTGGAGCAGGGCTGCAGGGGACCTCTCGATGGTCCCCCTGCCGGGGCAGACCAGTTTCCTCTTACTGGGAGTTGAGGGTCCAGAGGCCTCCCAGGACGGACATTGGCACCGGACGGGGACGAGGCACTGCCTGGGGCGGCGGGTGCTGGGGAGTGAGGGAAAGGACAGGCCCGAGGAGGCAGGAGCGCTGGGCAGCGCCCGGCCCCAGGGAACAGCCAGCGTGCGCCTACACCTGCGTGTGGCCCGCTCATCGGGCTTTCTCCCTCACTCTGAGGGGTCGGTTGCTTCCCCCTGGACGGAGTCACGTGACCCCCGCAGTCACGCACTTTGGGCCCTCGGTAAGTTCCCCTTGGACTCCGAGGTGGCGGCACAGGCGTGCGGGGCGGCCGAGCCGAGGGAGAGCTGCGCCCGTGAGGAGAACTGTGAGTTGGAGGGTCAGCGTTCAGGTCTCGACTCTGCCCTCCGCACGGGGGACGGTGTCGCCAAGCGGCACGCGCCCGTCTGTGCGCCGTGTGGAGTGGGGATGGCGTGAGGTTTGCAGAAAAGGCTGTGCCTGTGGCGAGGGAACAGCGCATGCGGGCCGGTGTCCGTGTCCCGGCAGGGAGCTCGGGCGGCGGCCTTGCGGGGGGGGGGGGGGGGGCAGGCACAGCTCGTGAGCATCCGGGAGGGGGGGTGCTGGCTGGCACCTGGAGGCCGCCCTGCCGAGGGCCGGGTGCGGCCTTGGCCCCAGGGGTGGCTGCCCGCCCTCGCCCCGCCCCGCCTCTCAGCTCCGTGCTCTTCTGCAGCCACAAGCGGGAAGAAGCAGGCGGCCAAGTCCAAGGAGGAGTTAGCTCAGGAAAAGAAGAAGGAGTTAGAGAGGCGGCTGCAGGATGTCAGCGGACAGCTGAACAACAAGAAGCCTGCCAAGAAAGGTACCTGTGCGTGGGCCACGCTGCTGCCGAGGCGTGGGGTCCCCCGGCGGCCCCTGCTGCTGCTGGCGAGCGGGGAGGGTCGGCGGTAGGGCAGTGGCCGGCGGACCCAGGCTTCGGTCTGCGGCGCCACCGGCTCAGGGGCAGTGTGTCCTTAGGTGAAGCTCTCGATCTCTTGAACCCCCGAGTCCCTTGCCTGTAAACTGGGGACCCCGGTCCTGCAGGGAGGTTGAGCAGATGGGAGGCATGGGTTGGAAGCGCCCCAGGCCAGGACCCCCGGAGAGGACTCTGTGGAAGGGCCTCACTGTGGTCTTTGGGGGTAGACCCCGTGGCTTGAGAGGGACTGGGGTCCTGGCCCCTGGCAACGGGCTTTCTTCCCGGCTGCCCCTGGCCAGGCCCTGTGCTTTGTGGACCGCGGAGCCTTATTTTAGGTGAGCAGGTGATTTGACTCGTTGTCTCTTTCCTCTGGAGCCTGTAAGAAAGGGCAGATAATGTTCTCCCAGCCCCGGGGATGGTGGCGCCCAGGTGGTGATCAGAGTCGGGGTCCCATCTGCACGATAGTGTGGCGGCTGGCTGCCGCCGCCTTGCCGAGTCCTGCTTGCCCTGCCTGCTCCCTCTGAAGCCTGGGAGGGTCCCCTGGATCGCCCCTGGGAAGGGCAGAGTAGGCGGCACGTGACTGGTGGATATCTTTATACTGCTGACCTCCCCCCACGCCCCGTCAGATTCCTAGCAGATCGCACCTGTGTTTTCTAGACTCAAGTATATTTAGTTTTGTTGACCTCTGAGCTAGTTTTACTCCCACTTCTGACACCAAGCGTGTGGGCTTCTGCTCACACTGACTCTGCAGTGCCAGCTGTGGGTGGGGTCCAGCCATCCAGTTCGGTCCTGACACTATTTACGTAGGGTTCGCTCAGACCCCAGTGGTGGGGGGTCCACCCCCAAAGACCGCCCTTCTCTTAGATGCCAGGTGCAAGTCCTGGGCCTGCCTTACCACCGACCTGTCAACTGGGGTTCCCGTGACCCTCTGCTCGGATTTGATAATTTGCTAGAATGGCTCGCAGAACTCAGGAAGGTGCTTTATTTACTGTGTCGTTTATTGTAAAGGGCACAACTCAGGAACAGCCGAAGGGGAGGGGTGCACAGGGCGAGGCGTGGCAGGGGTGAGGGCGTGGAGCTTCCCTCCCCTCGCTGGAGCCTCCCCGCCCCTCCGCCCGTCCGCCAACCTGGAAGCTCTGGGGAGCGGGAACATTTTAGCGCTCCACCTCCCCTGCCCTCCCTTCCCCGGAGTTAGGGGCCAGGGGATGGAAGTTCCCAGCCCCCTCCACATGGTTTTCCTGGGGACCAGGTGTACCCTGAGTCGCTCATGAGCATAAACTCGGGTGTGATGTAAAGGGGGCTCCGTGCAAATAACCAAAGACGTCCCCGTCCGGGGATTCCAAGGGTTTTAGGAGCTCTGTGCCCAGAACCCGGACGGAGGCCGAGCGCATCTCTTACCGTACCATGATCTCATTGACGCGGTCATTCTTTTCAACAAACATTCGTTAATGCTGCCCGAGCTTCGGGGTGAAGAAACGGGTGGGTCGAGGCACGGGACGTGGCGGTGTGACGCCGGTGGGCGTTCCGGAAGGGCTCGCCCGGCGGGTGCAGGGGTGCGTGGGGGTGCGCGGGGGAGCGCCTCTCACCTGCCGCGTCTCCCTCAGAGAAAGCGGGCTCCGCGCCCTCGGGAGGGCCGTCCCGGCTCAGCAGCAGCAGCTCGTCCGCGTCCGAGAGCAGCAGTTCCAGCGGATCCAGCTCCGACAGCAGCGACTCGGAATGAGCTCTGGACTCACAGAACGGCACAAAACCAGCGACGTCGCACACGCCCCGACTCTGCAGTGTTCCCTTCTGTGGTTAATATACCACTTTCGTTCCATGGTGTGCGGGCTTTCTTCTTAACTCAGTGTTACGGTAGCTTCCAGTTTTTGCTTTAATAGGTCAGAGATCTTTCTCGTGGGTACGCGAGGCTTCATGAGACGGTGCGACTCTGCATAAAGCCTTTGTAACCGAACTCGGTTGCTTGGAGATGGTAACTTCGAACGCTGACCTGACAGCCGTAGAGAAAACATGCCAGATGCGGTCTGAGGTTTCTTGCGAAACGCCTCTCTTACGCCCCACCTGGTCTCTAGCTCCGGAACGCGTTGTTGCAAAGGAAGTTTCTCTGGATGGTACTGTATGGAGAGCGGTCAGCTTGGCAAACAGGCGCTGTCTTTGTCCTTTGGGCCCCGAGCTCAGCCTCGCGGCTGGGGTCGCCTCTTTCTGGGGGCGCGGAGAACAGCCAGCCTGGCGCGGGCTTCGGGGGCCCCGTCCAGCTCCAGGCAGGGCTTCTGCAGGGGCGGGGAGAGAGGCAGGCGGGCGCGGAGACGAGGGGTGTCCGGGGCTCCCGGAAGGGAACACGGGGGCTGCGTGTGCAGCTCGTAGGTTTCCATACACTGAAACTTTTACCTCAACTTAAGAAAAAAAAACAAAACAACGAAAAACAAAAAAAAAGGTTAAAAAGACAAAAAATAAATAAAAAAATAAAAGGAGACCTTTTTGTAAGGTCCAGCAGTTTTCTACGAAAGCCCAGCCCGACGTGTGTCCCCGACTCATCAGCTGCCGCACACCCTGGAACCGTTTCCCCAACTTCATGTATATATGAATACTTTATTTATTAACATCATTGGTCATTTTTTTAAAAAAAAAGAAAAGAAAAACAAAACTGCAAAAGAAATGCATTAAAAAGAAAAAATCGCAGAAGTGCAGGCCTCGTCAGTGGTTGGCAGGAGAACCCCGGACTCCGGCCTGCAGGTGCTCGCGCCCCACCGCCCGCGCCGGCCCCCCTCCTGGCTCCGCTGGGGTTCCGCGTCTGTTCTTCGTGTGTGTGTGTGTGTGTGTGTGTGTGAGTGTGTGAGAGAGAGACGTTTGCAGACGTACAGACAACTTCCAGCTGCAGCACACCCCCAGTTTTTATTTCGTTGAGTTCTTTTGTATTCGCCTCTGGTCTCTTTAGGACTGTTTTAAAAGAAATCAATTTAGGGAACCCCAGTTATATAATATAAACTTTGTAATCTGAGAGAAAAAAAAAATGTATAGTAAATCTAAGTCTTGATTTTTAACTTTCTATTGTAAAAAAAATAATAATAATAATATACAGAGTTTAACAGAAGGTTATGTTTTGGTTTTGTTTCTTCCAGAGGCCGCCCTGCGGCCTTTGAGTACAGGGACGCCCCGCCCCACACTGCCTGCCTGAGCTCTGAGCGTGTGGCTGAGGCCAAGAGTGCCAGGGGTCAGCCGTCCGGGTCCCCAGACGGGGCACCCCTCACCTCCCAGCCCCCAGGGCAGGGGCTCGCCCTGGCTGGGCTCCTCTCTCCAGGGGTGAAAGACCCCCAAATCCCCCCGGCCGCAGGAGGGTTCGCTCCCCAAGACCACACAGGGCATTTTCCCATTAGCACAGAAATGACTGACACAGGGCATTCTCCCAGGCCTCCCTGCGAGGACTTCCTGGAGGCGGGTGCTGGGGGCGGAGCTGCGGGTGGCCTGGCCTTTGGTCTGGTGGCACGTTTCCAGGCAGACGAGGGGACTAGTCCTCAGTATCCTAATAGGGGGGCAGTTTTTTTAAATCATAAAATGCATTCAGATTCCACCGGCCCTTACGGTCACGGATGCCCTTGGTGGATGTGGAACTCTGACTGACGGGGCAGTGGATGGGTTACCATTTTTCTTACTGCTGGTGATTCTGACGCTAGGTGAGTTTTGAGCCAGTTAAACTTTTAATCACGTTTTGTTTATAATGAAAATATATGTGGATTTTAAACTTGCCATTTTTTAAAGTTACCCTTGTTTTTCAAAGGTGTTTTCTAAGCAGATCTTTAATGGAATATTTAAACTAGGACTTTAAGGAATGAATACATGACACGATGGATGGGTCTTAAAGCAGGATCTCTCTGGCAACGCACGGCGAGCGCACCTCCGGGTGACGAACGGACCCCGAACAGAGGGTGCCGAGAGTTGCACGGGGCCAAGGGGGGGCTCCCCGGGAGCACCTGTCCAGCCGCAGAGGCGGCGAGGGGCCTGTGTGAGCCGGTAGGTCGGGGAGCCCGGGCTCCTCACACGGCGGACGCGTTTCCGAGCCCTTCGGTACCCGCCGGCTCTGCAGGAGACCGGGTTCTGGAACACCTCTGCCCCTCTCGCCCCGGGAAGAGGCTGCTGGCCGCGATGGCACGGAGGGCTGCTGTCCATCCGGAACAGTCGTAGGCTGTCGGTGCTGCGGTTTTTTTTTTTTTAAGGCTTTCTGTGCAGACTTCAAAGCTGGTTTCTCTTTAGAGTTTGGGGGAACGTCCTCGGCCCCCTCGAGGTCAGCCTGCGGTGGCTGCCGTCTCTCCTCGTCTCTGTGTTGGGGAGGCTGCAGCGGGACGACGGGCAGGGCCGTCCCGGCGCCGAGGACCCGAGGGCAGCCCCTCACGGCCTTTTGTCGAGCGGGAGGGACCCGTGCGTAAACACGTGAGCCCCGGAGGCCGAGGGGGCAGAGACCCTTGCTCCTGCCGGGCGGCCGGCCGGCGGCGTCCTCTTGCTTACAAACTGTAAGATATGTTTTCCTTTTGTTTGTTTTTGTTCTGCCACACCCACGTCTGTGACAGCCCTCTGGGAGAAACACCGCCCAGAGAAGGGACGCATTCCACCCGCTGTAGCCTGTGCCTCGACGCTGGCGTAACGCCTCCAGGAAGTTTTTCTTTTTTATATTTAAAATGTTACTTTTCTGTATGATGTGCATGCAAGTTTACCGTAACTTTTCTTAAACTTTTTAGTGCCGTTTCTAGTATATTCCTGTAAATGTCAGTTACTGAAAATGAGTCCAATGTAAGTAGTTTTAGCTTGTTTATTGCAGTGCTGGCCTCAACACAACAGAATAAAAATGGTAGAAAGTACTCTTGGATGTCTCTGGTAATCATGGACCCTTCTCCTGGGGCATTTGTTTTGTTTCATAATAAAACAAACAGCAAAAAAAAGAGGTGCCGTACGTGCTGTTTCCTGTGCTTTTGGTGGCTCCCAGCCTCCTGTGCGTGTGTGTGGAGGTGCTCGGAAGGCGGCCCAGTCCCCTTACTGCTGCAGAACGAGGGGCCGGGCAGAAATACGCCAAGCAGCTCCGGTCCTCCGCCCGGGCAGGAAGGCACCAGGGTTTCAGGAGCATCGTTCGTAGCCTTTCCTGTCTGCCCACTGTCCTCCAGAGCAAGCTGTCCTCCGTGTGGAGGCACATCTGTCACGTTCCCGTCCTCCTGCGGCCATCCCTCCTGTCCGGGCGGATCCCCCCTTCCCCGCCGTGCCTCGGTCCCCACGGGGGCGGGTTCCGGGACAACGGGCATCAGACACTGTCGCACGTTTGCGGAACCCGGCGCGTAGTAGAAGCTTCGGCGAGGAGCGGTTGACGCGGGAGCTCGGACGCTGTTGTGCAAGCAGTCTGGCCGTTTGAGCCGGGCCTTGTGGAGCCGGCAGCTTTTGTCCTCCAGAAAGCTGCCGGTGGGCCCAGGTCCAGGCCTGGCGCCCCGCCCCGCCCCACCCCCAGGCTGTCAGCGGGCACCCTCCCAGCATCCCCTGCACCGGCATCCTTGTCCACACTCTTCCCCCCCCCCGCCTCATCCAGGCCAACCTCCCCAAGGACGGGGGCTGGGCCGTGTCCACCTCAGTGGCCCCAGCCCAAGCCAGGGAGACCAGCAGTCCGGGCTTCCCTCGGGCAGATGGTGGCTTCCGATGCTCTAAGCAGCTTAGCGCCTACTGTCCTACAAGCAGCCGGCGCACGTCGGTCACCTGCACACCCTGACCCTTGCAGTTGCAGACACGGGCGGTGGGTGGTGGCCGGTGCTGGTCTTCCCAGGCGCTACCCCTCCATGCCTGGGGCCAAACCGAACTCAACCGGCACCTGTTCTCAGGTTCATCCGGTGCGGGTCAGCGTGTGGCACAGAGGCATTCCCGATGAGTCTCTGAAGTCTGCTTTCTTCCCAAGCAGGACTTTAACGGGAGACCTGCAGAGATGTTGACCCAGCCGTCCACTGGGTTAATTCCCGTGTCGGCTGCTCCACAGGCCAGCTCTCACTGCAGAGGCCTCACTTGGTACCTGGGACCAGCCTCCCTCGTCCACTCCGGGAGGCGATCCAGGAAATGTGACTTCAAGCCTCCCAACCCATGCAGCAAGCCGGCCAGGGGTCCGTGGTCACAAAAGACCAGGCCGGTGGCTGGACACTAAACATTTGGGGAACGCACTCGGACCCAGCAGTCCCACTTCCGGGATGTTTGCCAGTGAACTTGGCACAGCCACAAAGAGAACCACGTACGACGAAGCTCGAGCTGTGCTGTCTGCACGGCACCATCAAGGAGACCCTCTGCCCACCTGCCGGCTCTCACCGGAATGCTGATCAGACATTCAAAGCATGGTGGAGACGTCCCTCTGTACGGCAGAAGAAACTCCCAGAACAAGGCGCACGGCGCAGGCCGTGCCTGCAAAAGCACGTGCAGTTGTGCGCGCACACGCACAGGGCTGATGCTTTGGGGTTGCTTTATGCGTTCCTGTAACGGGGTTTGTAGCAATCATTAGATTCTCCTGGTATGAACACACACACACACACACACACACACACACAGAATCTGAAGCCGAGTTAAGGTGCTACGAACAAACATAAAAGAAAAGAAAAGGGAGGAAGGAAGGAGTGTCCCGAAGGGTATTTATTTAGAAAAACCAGCCTTGACAAAAGATTCCTACAGCTGCACAGCCTCACAGCCTTCAGTCACAGCAGACGGCAAAGCCTTTGAAAATGCCTCCCGCGGCCCGCGCCCGGCCCCGCAGAGGCGGCGCACTGCGAAGCCGCACCGGCCTTTTCCAGCCACGCGATTCCAGCCCAGTAGTTCTGGGCTTCCGCCCCGTGTTGGGACGTACCCGGCAGCTGGTGCGGAAGCTGCCCCGCGCCTTGCACGCGATGCCCATCTTGGAACAAGACGCGCGGCGTCAGTCCCTGCCGCGGTGCCGCCGCCGGCCTCGGAATCCAGCCTGCCCCCCGCAGACGCTGCCTGCCCATACGTGGCGCTAACCCCTCCACCTTTTTCTAGATCTGTCTCCAGACCAGGCAGAAGGGGGAATGCTAACGACAGCCTAGAAGGTTTTGAAAAGGTGGTTTGTAGCCAGGGAGTCCCCCTTGCTTGGTTCGTTTGGAAGCGTCAGAGAAAAGCAGCGTCTGGCCGTGCCCCGGCCTGGGCTGTGCCCGCAGTGCCAGCGGACCAGGCACCGGGCCCAGAGGCCAGGTCCGCCAGTCCCTCGATCCCGTGAGAGAGGGCTTGGGCGCCACCGGCCCGGCTTCGTCTTCGCGCTCACTGTTCGCCATCTCCCAGTAAGGACTGGAAATCACCAAGGCCCCTGAACGAAACGTGGCCTGCTCTCCCCCCAGCCTGGTGCCTGGGCCCCGGTCTTCAGGCTGGAGTTACATGACCGTACAAAACTTGGACTGGCCCGTGTCCCGGGAGACCTCAAGCTTGTTTCTGTCCCGGACCAGGATGGCCTCGTTTCCGTACTGGGAGTACCACATGCTTCGGCTCCTGCTCAGGTATGTCCCGGGGGGCACGGATTCCAGTTTCTGCTGCTGCTGCTGCCAGATGAGCAAGGAGGTGTCCCGGTACCGGAGCCGGGCATAGCTCTCAGACAGGGCCTTCTCCGCCAGCGGCACGCGGCCACTCATCCCTGGCCGCAAACTCCCCTCCTGGGCTCCTGCACACTGGGCCTCTCTGAGCCAGACCTCGCGTGGCGTGGACAGCTGCCTGCTGCCTTATGCTAAGTGCGCTAACTGACTTTTTCGGTTGTTGGGTTTCGGGATCCCTTATCGAACTCCGTGGCAAAAAGGAGGAATCCAGGCCCTTTGTAGGCAACACCCTCAGGACGACTGCATCGCGAGGAAACTTGAGAGGAGCCTCTGAGCATTCTGGAAAGACACCTGAGAACCACACGTGAGACAGCAAGCTGGACGGTGGCGCCCCGGCCACAGAGTCTTCTGGTGACGGCTATGCGCACCTTACTAGATGTACGGTTGCCAGGGACGAGGCACCCACCTTGGGGGGACTTGCCGGGGGTCTACTGTGATTCTGACACCATGGCTTGACCCACTTAACTCGGAAAGGTATCTCTGGTGCCCTGCGTGAAAGGACACCGTGCAACTAGACGAAACTTGACCTCATTCCCCGTAGCTGCCCTCCACTGATCTGGGCCTGGGCGGGCCTCCAGCGCTGATGCACGGCGGGGTTTGGAGCCAGGCTTTCCTTCAGTGCTTTGTCCTCAGCTCTTGCCCGGAGTGATGCTACAAAGAAATGACCGTGTCGTCAGGTGCGGGGGAAAGCACCCAGCGGCAAGCGGGGCCTTGACGGCTCAGGATCTTAACTCTTCTTGGATCGGAGCATCAGACCAAAGTACTGACACATTTCACGATTTCAGTCGCCGTCCAGTGACCCAGACTGTGAGCCTGGGTGTAAGGGGCAGGCCTGTGACTTATCCTACTTCTTTTAGGAGCTAACGGGCAATACCGGGGAACTGCTTGTTGGAGCGCTTGAGTCTGCATCTGTGACGGAAGTCCTGAGAACTTGGAAGAGCACAGGTTTGGGGGCTCATCCCTCGGCGCCTGGCCTGGAGGGTGTTTGCCTGGGCTGCCCATGCTGAGGATGGCTTGGTACTCACCCCGCCACCAGCACGTTCTTTCTGCTCCAGGCATCTGGGAGGCCCCTGGGCTGGAAAGAGAAATGACGTCATGTGGAAACCAAACAGGGAAGCATCCACAAGACCCCCCCAAATGCTTTCCCAGCCATGCAGAATTTTCCTTCTTTATGGCCAGAGTCCCCATCACTCAGCGCTGCCCTCATTTCTGGTGGCAGAGTCTCCCTGACTTTGCCCGGCCAGCGGGCATCCTTCATGGCACGGGATCCCTTCATGGCACGACCCCGTTGCCTCCCCAGCATCCTGGGCCCTCCACCCATCACTGCCTCCTACCAAGAGTCGCCCTGTTACTGGGCTCTTCCCCCACTGCCACCCGCCCCAGTCACCCCTCCCCATCGCCTTCTCATCCCATCGCCTCCTGCCCCGGTCACCCTTCCCCATCACCTCCCGTCCCAGTCCCCTGCGCCCCCCCCATCGCCTCCCGCCCCGGTCACCCCTCCCCGTCGCCTCCTGCCCCAGTCCCTCGTGGCCCCCATCGCCTCCCGCCCCGATCACCCCTCCCCGTCGCCTCCCGGTCCAGTCACCCGCGCCCCCCATCTCCTCCCGCCCCAGTCACCCCTCCCCGTCGCCTCCCGCCCCAGTCCTCCGCGCCCCCCATCTCCTCCCGCCCCAGTCACCCGCCCCCACCGCAGACCCGCGCCCAGTCACCCGCGCCGAGCGGCCGCGGTGACGTGCGGGCGCGGGGGCGGGGCGCTCGGAGGCGGGGGCGGGGCCCGTTGGCCTCGGGGCCGCGTCTCCATGGCAGCGCCGCAGGCATGCCGAGCCGAGCGCCGAGGCCGGGCAGGGCGGCGCGACGAGCCGGAGCCGCGGATGCTCCGGGGGCGGGGCCGGAGCGCGCGACTGGGGGCGGGGGAGCCGGGGACCCGGAGCGGCCCTTGTCTCCGCCCGCCACCGTCGCGGTTGGTCCCAGCGTTTTATTGACAGTAGTTTTGTGTTGCTTCTCGTGCACTTTTGCCACTGCTATCAGCATTCTGACTCCTAAGGATCGATATGTTTTTCAAGATAATTCAAGTTTGCTCGCTGCTCACTGCGTCTCAAAATTAGGTCTTGAACTTCCCTTGCCCCGATGCTGCCCCGAGCATTCCGCACCCCCTCCAGTCATGCCCCAATAATACCCTCATGTGGCATCTGCTCGCTCCCTTACCGAGTGTATTTTACGGTTTCCCCGACGGTGACAAAGACACCGGTCCTGACGGGGGCCCCCGGGGCGCTGCGCCCGCACCGCGAACCCGCACCGCGAACCCGCACCGCGAACCCGCACCGCGAACCCGCACCGCGAACCCGCACCGCGAACCCGCACCGCGAACCCGCACCGCGAACCCGCACCGCGAGTGCACGCCCCGCCCCTGCGCGGTGAGCGCGCGTCCTGTACCTGCGAGTCCTGCGTGCGCACCCCCTGTGCGCATCCTGCCCACGGACTCAGAACATTCAGGAAACTGAGCATGTGGCGGCTGTAAGTTAGTTTCGACATATTTCAGAGTGTTCAGATCATATATAAATAGAGTCACGGGAAAAATGGTCTATAAAACAATAAAAAAAAACCAACTAGAAGAAAGCATATTTAATGATCATTAAGAAATATATTTCTAGGGGTGCCTGGGTGGCTCAGTCGGTTAAGCATCCCACCTTCGGCTCAGATCATGATCTCATGGTTTGTGAGTTCGAGCCCCCCTCCCAGCTCTGTGCTGAAGGCCTGGAGCCTGGAGCCTACTTCGGATTCTATGTCTCCCTCTCTCTCCACCCCTTCCCTGCTCATGCTCTGTCTCTCTTTGTCTCTCAAAAGTAAATAAACATTAAAAAAAATTTTTTTAAAGAAATGTATTTCCAAATTTCTCATGGATCAAAGAGAAATTCAGAATATAAATTGTAAAGTACTTTAATGGAATAATGATAAAAATGCAACATATCAAAGCTTGTAGGATGCAGTTAAAATCATGCGGGATGGGGGGCCAGGTTTCCCCTGGGGGGCTCAGTTGGTTAAGCCTCCTGGCTCTTGATTTCAGCTCAGGTCATGACCTCACAGTTGTTGAGTTTGAGCCCTGAGCCAGGCTCCCTGCTGGGACTGCAGGACAGAGCCTGCTTGGGACTCTCTCTCTCCCTCTCTCTGTGCTCCTCCCGAACTCAAAATAAATAAATAAACTTAAAAAAAAAAAAATCATGTGTGGGGTGGGGGTGGGGGACTAAGAGCCTTAAATGCTAAAAAATATACACATCTATGGTGTATATGGGGGGGTATATGGTAACTCTGAACTATCTTTGCAATTTTTCTGTGAGTCTAAAACTTTCCTAAATTAAAAAGCTTATTTTGCTTTATTTTTTTAAATGTTTATTCATTTTTGAGAGAGAAGGAGAGAGAGAGAGACGGAGTACAAGCGGGGGAGAGGCAGAGAGAGGAGGAGACACAGAATCCCAAGCAGGGTCCAGGCTCCAAGCTGTCAGCACAGAGCCCAACGCGGGGGGCTGGAACTCACGGACCGTGAGATCATGACCTGAGCTGATGTCAGATGCTCAACCGACTGAGCCACGCAGGTGCCCCGTGAAAACTTATTTTAAAAGTAAGTGGAAAAAATGTTAACTAACTGGAATTAAAATAAAAACTTAAAGGGTGCCTGGGTTGCTCAGTTGGTTGAGCGTCCAACTCTTGATTTTGGCTCAGGTCACGATCTCATGGTTGGTGAGATTGAGTCCTGCGTCGGGCTCTGCACGGACGGCACGGAACCTGCTTGGGATTCTCTCTCTCCTTCTCTGTCTGCCTCCCTACTCCTCAAGACAAATAAATAAACTTAAAAGAAAATAACAACTTAAAACAATAAGTGAAAAGGAAAGTCACGGACGTGAGAGGAAATTTGCAATACAGATCATTGATAAGGGACTCAGGGTCCAGTTCAAAGACAGAAATCCCACCAATGATCTGACCAGAGAGAAGTTAATAGATGTGGTCGTTCATGACGTCCAAAGTTAACTAGATAACTGTCCAACAAAATAAAAACGTCTAGGGGCATCTGGGTGGCTCAGGTGGTTAAGCGCCCGACTCTTGATCTCAACTCAGGTCACGATCTCACGGTTTGTGGGATCGAGCCCCACATTGGGGCTCTGTGCTGACAGCATGGAGTCTACTTGGGGTTCTCTCTCTCTGCCCCCCTCTCTGTCTCTCAAAATAAATAAGTGAACTTAACAAAACAAGACATCTGAAGTCTCTCTGAGGCATCAGCTGCAGGAAGCGATGACCACCTCCAGGGCTAGGGGCAGAGAAGAGGGTCCTATCACCAAGTACTTATCACCAAGTAACACAGAAGAGGGACAGCACGGAGCTGAGGTCAGACTTTGGAGGAAGGAGCACTGGCAGCTTCAGCTGGCATCTCTGCACCGAGCGTCCCAATGGCTGGGGACCCAGACCCCGGGGGAGGGGCACCCGCCGGCTGCCGCCTGCGAGGGCCGGCCGCATGATCAAGTGGATTCTGTGCTTGTCGGAAAAGCCACGGACCGGATTCGGCAGCTGCTTCAGGACAAAACCGTGAAGAGTCTTTACACGCTGGCGGGAATTCACAGGAAGCACAGAGGAAGGAGGAGGGCTCCCCAGTCTACCTCCCAGAGCTTCCCAGGGAGACGCTGGCAAAGGGCAAAATGAGGTTGGCGGGGACCTCGCGAGGCACAGCGTAAAGGATGTTTGAGATCACGTCGAACGTAAAGGCGGCGGGCGACGAGCCAGAAACTTCCGGACTGCCACAGTCCTGCCCTTTGTTCATCCAGCTGGCGAACGTTCATTTCTGAGCGGATGGGAACTTCCTATAACAGAAGCAGAAACAGAGCACCCAGCCCTCCGTGCCTGCCCGAGAAGATGAAGCGTGTCGTGCTGGAGCCAGGCGGTCGAGCCTCCCCCCCACCCCCCCACCCCCCCGCATCGGCGGGACGAGACGCCGTCCCTGGCGACCCTTCCCATTCGGTCTCCTTCTGTCTGAATCTTCTGCCTGAGACCAGATTGCAGCGTCCACTCCCAACAGCGCTCCCCGAAAACGCCAAGGGGGACGAGGAGATCTTAAAAGCCGCGAGATACAAACACGTACACACTTAACGGGCATCGGAGCACAGACAGCTGTCACCGCGCCCGCTCCCGTACCGTCCCCTGTCGGGGGTCCCTCGCCCGCGGCAGCATCTCCGCTGGGCACGGTTTCTTTAACTAACGGGGTGCCTTAGACCTTCGTCCCCGGGGGGGGGCACAAACCTCCAGTTATCCGGCTATTTACTTACTTTTGGTTGTGGTAGCCTTCTGTTTACTCTGGGCGGCAGAAATACCAAAACGCACCTCAGATGACTCCCTGGGTTCGAGCCTTGCCTCTTCCTGCTCTCAGCGTGAAGCGACAACCCACCTTGTCCCTGGTATGAGGGCTCCACGGCCCCAGCCGGTGAGGTCACCCTCTCCTTAGTGTTTCGACGCGGCGGCACGAGGGCCCCCACGTTTCTGCGTGGGAGCCTCGTCTTCCAAATCGAAAGAGCCATTGCGGATTTCCGGGGGGACTTTCCTCCCTCGAGAACCAAGACTTCCAACCCAGTCGAAGCTCAGAGGTGGGGGGTGGGGGGGGGGTGGGACTCAGAGCGCCGTGAGGTGTTAGTGGAAGTCAGAGGAGCCATTGCCACGTCTACTCTTTGGGTCCTCGACGTGCGATCGGGCCGCGGGGAAGACAGCACCATGTTATGTCTCTGGTTTGTGTTATCTGTCTCTGGTTCGAAGCACACGCTTGAGTCTGTAAGCGAGGCCCCCCAGCTTCCGTGGTGTTCCTGCTGAGCGGCGCCGTAACCATGTCCTTCGTGGGCCGCCCCGCCCTGTGTTCGGTGGGCGCGT